>NC_134694.1:229998-379593 GCF_050947455.1 Rhinoderma darwinii
TATTATATACAGGTAATAAGTGGAGATCATGTACTGGTGATATATACAGGTAATAAGTGGAGATCATGTACTGGTGATATATTATATACAGGTAATAAGTGGAGATCATGTGCTGGTGATATATACAGGTAATAAGTGGTGATCATGTACTGGTGATATATACAGGTAATAAGTGGTGATCATGTACTGGTGATATATTATATACAGGTAATAAGCGGTGATCATGTACTGGTGATATATTATATACAGGTAATAAGTGGTGATCATGTACTGGTGATATATTATATACAGGTAATAAGAGGAGATCATGTACTGGTGATATATTATATACAGGTAATAAGCGGAGATCATGTACTGGTGATATATTATATACAGGTAATAAGTGGTGATCATGTACTGGTGATATATTATATACAGGTAATAAGCGGAGATCATGTACTGGTGATATATACAGGTAATAAGGGGAGATCATGTACTGGTGATATATTATATACAGGTAATAAGTGGAGATCATGTACTGGTGATATATACAGGTAATAAGGGGAGATCATGTACTGGTGATATATTATATACAGGTAATAAGTGGAGATCATGTACTGGTGATATATACAGGTAATAAGTGGAGATCATGTACTGGTGATATATACAGGTAATAAGTGGTGATCATGTACTGGTGATATATACAGGTAATAAGTGGTGATCATGTACTGGTGATATATACAGGTAATAAGTGGAGATCATGTACTGGTGATATATTATATACAGGTAATAAGTGGAGATCATGTACTGGTGATATATTATATACAGGTAATAAGCGGTGATCATGTACTGGTGATATATTATATACAGGTAATAAGTGGTGATCATGTACTGGTGATATATTATATACAGGTAATAAGTGGAGATCATGTACTGGTGATATATACAGGTAATAAGTGGAGATCATGTACTGGTGATATATTATATACAGGTAATAAGCGGTGATCATGTACTGGTGATATATTATATACAGGTAATAAGTGGAGATCATGTACTGGTGATATATACAGGTAATAAGTGGAGATCATGTACTGGTGATATATTATATACAGGTAATAAGGGGTGATCATGTACTGGTGATATATAC
This sequence comes from Rhinoderma darwinii, assembly GCF_050947455.1. Lineage (NCBI taxonomy): Eukaryota > Metazoa > Chordata > Amphibia > Anura > Rhinodermatidae > Rhinoderma > Rhinoderma darwinii. The sequence goes on from NC_134694.1 coordinate 231,125, forward strand.
AGGTAATAAGTGGAGATCATGTACTGGTGATATATTATATACAGGTAATAAGTGGAGATCATGTACTGGTGATATATACAGGTAATAAGAGGAGATCATGTACTGGTGATATATACAGGTAATAAGTGGTGATCATGTACTGGTGATATATTATATACAGGTAATAAGTGGTGATCATGTACTGGTGATATATACAGGTAATAAGAGGAGATCATGTACTGGTGATATATTATATACAGGTAATAAGTGGAGATCATGTACTGGTGATATATTATATACAGGTAATAAGTGGGGATCATGTACTGGTGATATATACAGGTAATAAGTGGTGATCATGTACTGGTGATATATTATATACAGGTAATAAGTGGTGATCATGTACTGGTGATATATACAGGTAATAAGTGGAGATCATGTACTGGTGATATATTATATACAGGTAATAAGTGGAGATCATGTACTGGTGATATATTATATACAGGTAATAAGTGGGGATCATGTACTGGTGATATATTATATACAGGTAATAAGCGGAGATCATGTACTGGTGATATATACAGGTAATAAGCGGAGATCATGTACTGGTGATATATTATATACAGGTAATAAGTGGTGATCATGTACTGGTGATATATTATATACAGGTAATAAGTGGTGATCATGTACTGGTGATATATTATATACAGGTAATAAGGGGAGATCATGTACTGGTGATATATACAGGTAATAAGCGGAGATCATGTACTGGTGATATATACAGGTAATAAGTGGAGATCATGTACTGGTGATATATTATATACAGGTAATAAGGGGAGATCATGTACTGGTGATATATACAGGTAATAAGAGGAGATCATGTACTGGTGATATATTATATACAGGTAATAAGGGGAGATCATGTACTGGTGATATATTATATACAGGTAATAAGTGGTGATCATGTACTGGTGATATATACAGGTAATAAGTGGTGATCATGTACTGGTGATATATTATATACAGGTAATAAGAGGAGATCATGTACTGGTGATATATTATATACAGGTAATAAGAGGAGATCATGTACTGGTGATATATACAGGTAATAAGAGGAGATCATGTACTGGTGATATATTATATACAGGTAATAAGCGGGGATCATGTGCTTGTTATTTTGAGGTCGGGGGTTTAGTATTTTCGGATAATCTTGACATTATGACGAGGCGTTTTCTACGTGACCGCGTTCTCTGGGCTCCGCCCTCTTATGACTTCTGGATACGCTGGAGATCAGCGGCGCCATACAAAAGTGTTGACGAGCAGGACTAATACTAATGTACATACTCAGGGTTTCCATGGCAACTCATCTCCGCCGGCCTCTATAAAAATAACTTTTTCCATCATTTCTTGCTCCGACTTTTCAGTTTTTGGTTTTTTTTGCTCATTAATTCTTTTGAGCCGCGGTGAGAAGCAGAAAATGATTTTATATTGAAATCTGCGAGTTAACCCCTGCAGTGCCTGTAATGGGCGCTAGACGATGATTGGCAGCGTCAGGTCGTCGTCTTTGGCGCTGTGTCTCTGTATACGTGGCTTTGTGACGTGGCCTTGTTCTGGTCGATGTCGGGCGCTCCTGTCGTTTCTCTGCATTCGTTACATTCTGGTTCTGATTGATCTCGATCTTGAGACGGGAGATTCCCGCAGCGACTTGTGTCTCGGGTTTCTTGTATAGAATGGCGACGAAACATCCGATAATAAAGACTCGTGCGTTTTATCAAAGTCCTGAGCTGAGGATCTGTTGTAGGTGATGATCCTCGGTGCTTTGCGCTGCGTATGATTCTATAGGGATCAGCGCGTTCCGCAGCGGCTGGTCATTGGTTACCTGCCGGGGTTTATGGTGGGGTCACCTCATACATAGACAGAGCGGCTCCTGTGATGTCATCAGTTGTAGCGTTCACCTGCAGGTCCAGTCACTATGCGCTGCTCTCAGGCAGGATAAGCGGCGTCTCTCCACATCATTACCATAATGATCATTGTACAGGGCAGAGTTATTCATCTGCTAGGTGTTTCAGGATAATACGAGGATTTAGTGATTCACATTGCAAGAGTGACGCTTATCTCCATCATCATGAAGCCAGAAAATCGTAGTTATGCTTCAGGGGAAAAAAACAAACTGATGGACATATTAAGAGAAGATTCATATTCAGGACAGTCAAAACAGAGGTCTGAGGGGAGAGGCCAAAGTTCCTGTCATCATCATCACCACCACCACCACCACCATCATCAGCAGCAGCACCATCGTCATCATCATCACCACCATCTTCGTCATCACCATCATCATCGTCGTGACCATAATCATAGTTTTTCATCAGCATCATCAGTAATATCATCATCATCATCAGTAATATCATCATCATCAGTAATATCATCATCATCATAATCCGTTATATCATCATCATCAGTTCTATCATCATCATCCGTTATATCATCATCATCAGTTATATCATCATCATCAGTTATATCATCATCATCAGTTATATCATCATCATCATCAGTAATATCATCATCCGTTATATCATCATCATCAGTTATATCATCATCATCATCAGTAATATCATCATCATCATCATCATCATAATCAGTTATATCATCATCATCAGTAATATCATCATCATCATCAGTAATATCATCATCAGTTATATCATCATCAGTAATATCATCATCGTCAGTTATATCATCATCATCATCCGTTATATCATCATCAGTTATATCATCATCATCATCAGTTATATCATCATCATCATCAGTTATATCATCATCATCATCAGTTATATCATCATCATCAGTTATATCATCATCATCAGTTATATCATCATCATCATCAGTAATATCTTCATCATCATCAGTTATATCATCAGTTATATCATCATCAGTTATATCATCATCATCAGTAATATCATCATCATCATCAGTAATATCATCATCATCATCGTCATCGTCATCAGTAATATCATCATCAGTAATATCATCATCATCATCATCAGTAATATCGTCATCATCAGTAATATCATCATCATCAGTTATATCATCATCATCATCATCATCATCAGTAATATCATCATCATCAGTAATATCATCATCATCAGTAATATCATCATCATCAGTAATATCATCATCATCAGTAATATCATCAGTAATATCATCATCAGTAATATCAGCATCATCATCATCAGTAATATCATCATCATCATCATCAGTAATATCATCATCATCATCATCATCAGTAATATCATCATCATCATCATCGGTTATATCATTATCATCATCATCAGTTATATCATCATTATCAGTTATATCATCATCATCAGTTATATCATCATCATCATCAGTAATATCATCATCATCATCATCCGTTATATCATCATCAGTTATATCAATATCATCAGTTATATCATCATCAGTTATATCATCATCAGTTATATCATCATTATCATCAGTTATATCATCATTATCATCAGTTATATCATCATCATCAGTTATATCATCATCATCAGTTATATCATCATCAGTTATATCATCATCATCAGTAATATCATCATCATCAGTAATATCAATCATCATCGTCATCAGTAATATCATCATCATCAGTAATATCGTCATCATCATCAGTAATATCATCATCATCAGTATCATCATCATCAGTAATATCATCATCAAAATCATCCGTAATATCATCATCATCAGTAATATCATTATCATCATCATCATCATCATCAGTAATATCATCATCAGTTATATCATCATCATCAGTAATCTCATCATCATCAGTAATATCATCAGTTACATCATCATCATCAGTTATATCATCATCATCAGTAATATCATCATCATCAGTAATATCATCATCATCAGTAATATCATCATCGTCAGTAATATCATCAGTAATATCATCATCATCATCAGTAATATCATCATCATCATCAGTAATATCATCATCGTCATCAGTAATATCATCATCATCAGTAATATCATCATCATCATCAGTTATATCATCAGTAATATCATCATCATCATCAGTAATATCACCATCATCATCAGTAATATCATCATCATCAGTAATAATATCATCATCATCAGTTATATCATCATCAGTAATATCACCATCATCATCAGTAATATCATCATCAGTAATAATATCATCATCATCAGTTATATCATCATCAGTAATATCATCATCATCATCATCAGTAATATCACCATCATCATCAGTAATATCATCATCATCATCAGTAATATCATCATCATCATCAGTAATATCATCATCATCATCAGTAATATCATCATCATCATCATCATCAGTAATATCATCATCATCATCATCAGTAATATCATCATCATCATCATCGTCAGTAATATCATCATCATCAGTAATATCATCATCATCAGTAATATCATCATCATCAGTTATATCATCATCATCAGTTAGATCATCATCATCATCAGTAATATCATCATCATCAGTAATATCATCATCATCAGTTATATCATCATCATCATCATCATCAGTTATATTATCATCATCATCAGTAATATCATCATCATCCGTTATATCATCATCATCATCATCATCAGTAATATCATCATCATCATCATCGTCAGTAATATCATCATCATCATCATCAGTAATATCATCATCATCATCATCATCATCGTCAGTAATATCATCATCAGCAGTAACATCATCATCATCAGTAATATCATCATCATCAGTAATATCATCATCATCAGTAATATCATCATCATCAGTTATATCATCAGTAATATCATCATCAGTAATATTATCATCATCATCAGTAATATCATCATCATCATCAGTAATATCATCATCATCAGTAATAATATCATCATCATCAGTTATATCATCATCAGTAATATCACCATCATCATCATCAGTAATATCACCATCATCATCAGTAATATCATCATCATCATCAGTAATATCATCATCATCAGTAATATCATCATCATCATCAGTAATATCATCATCATCAGTTATATCATCATCAGTAATATCATCATCATCAGTAATATCACCATCATCATCAGTAATATCATCATCATCAGTTATATCATCATCAGTAATATCATCATCATCATCATCAGTAATATCACCATCATCATCAGTAATATCATCATCATCAGTAATATCATCATCATCATCAGTAATATCATCATCATCATCAGTAATATCATCATCATCATCATCATCAGTAATATCATCATCATCATCATCAGTAATATCATCATCATCATCATCGTCAGTAATATCATCATCATCAGTAATATCATCATCATCAGTAATATCATCATCATCAGTTATATCATCATCATCAGTTAGATCATCATCATCATCAGTAATATCATCATCATCAGTAATATCATCATCATCAGTTATATCATCATCATCATCATCATCATCATCAGTTATATTATCATCATCATCAGTAATATCATCATCATCCGTTATATCATCATCATCATCATCATCAGTAATATCATCATCATCATCATCGTCAGTAATATCATCATCATCATCATCAGTAATATCATCATCATCATCAGTAATATCATCATCATCATCATCATCATCGTCAGTAATATCATCATCAGCAGTAACATCATCATCATCAGTAATATCATCATCATCAGTAATATCATCATCATCAGTAATATCATCATCATCAGTTATATCATCATCATCATCATCAGTTATATTATCATCATCATCAGTAATATCATCATCATCATCAGTAATATCATCATCATCCGTTATATCATCATCATCATCAGTAATATCATCATCGTCAGTAATATCATCATCATCATCATCATCAGTAATATCATCATCATCAGTAATATCATCACCACCATGTGTATATAGAAATATATAGAGGCGATGAGGGCGGCGGGCAGGCGGGTGGGCGGCCGTCACGCTTTACAACATGTTTGTGGCTTTTTGCTGGAAGGACGAGCAGAAATGAAGGTTTATGAGGTGAGAAATGAATTGTGATCGGAGGCAGAATAGGATTTCTACCTTGTGAAGTTCTGCGTGTTACAACAAGCTGAGCTCCACCTGCAGCAAAACAGCGGGCGACACGGGTCTAGTGCGGGCGAGAGCTGGAAATGACATGAGACCATTATTCTACATTATTGTGTCAGAGGATGAGACGTCTCCTGCCGCATAACAGGACACATCTCTCCATAGTAAGAGGACGGCACCGGACAGCACGCCCGTATTTTATGTTGAGAACTGGGCCCTTTATTTAGTGCATAAAACCCCAAAAGTTGCTCATCACATTGTAACAAAATGACATAAGTGTAACAGCAAACAATACAATCAAGAAGCTCCTGGTGGAGGCTGCCTCCTCCCCTACTGCCCCAGGGTGTGTTTACTGATAGCAGAGCTTCTCCTATCTACCCTGAGGACATACTGCTAAGTCCGGCAGAGAGGCGTACGTTTAGTTTAGGTGCGGCAGAGAGGCGTACGTTTAGGTTCGGTCCGGCAGAGAGGCGTACGTTTAGGTTCGGTCCGGCAGAGAGGCGTACGTTTAGTTTAGGTGCGGCAGAGAGGCGTACGTTTAGTTTAGGTCCGGCAGAGAGGCGTACGTTTAGTTTAGGTGCGGCAGTGAGGCGTACGTTTAGTTTAGGTGCGGCAGAGAGGCGTACGTTTAGTTTAGGTCCGGCAGAGAGGCGTACGTTTAGTTTAGGTCCGGCAGAGAGGCGTACGTTTAGGTTCGGTCCGGCAGAGAGGCGTACGTTTAGGTTCGGTCCGGCAGAGAGGCGTACGTTTAGTTTAGGGCCGGCAGTGAGGCGTACGTTTAGGTTCGGTCCGGCAGAGAGGCGTACGTTTAGTTTAGGTCCGGCAGAGAGGCGTACGTTTAGTTTAGGTGCGGCAGTGAGGCGTACGTTTAGTTTAGGTGCGGCAGAGAGGCGTACGTTTAGTTTAGGTCCGGCAGAGAGGCGTACGTTTAGGTTCGGTCCGGCAGAGAGGCGTACATTTAGTTTAGGTGCGGCAGAGAGGCGTACGTTTAGTTTAGGTCCGGCAGAGAGGCGTACGTTTAGTTTAGGTGCGGCAGTGAGGCGTACGTTTAGTTTAGGTGCGGCAGTGAGGCGTACGTTTAGTTTAGGTGCGGCAGAGAGGCGTACGTTTAGTTTAGGTGCGGCAGTGAGGCGTACGTTTAGTTTAGGTGCGGCAGAGAGGCGTACGTTTAGTTTAGGTCCGGCAGAGAGGCGTACGTTTAGTTTAGGTCCGGCAGAGAGGCGTACGTTTAGGTTCGGCCCGGCAGAGAGGCGTACGTTTAGTTTAGGTCCGGCAGAGAGGCGTACGTTTAGTTTAGGTGCGGCAGAGAGGCGTACGTTTAGTTTAGGTCCGGCAGAGAGGCGTACGTTTAGTTTAGGTGCGGCAGTGAGGCGTACGTTTAGTTTAGGTCCGGCAGAGAGGCGTATGTTTAGTTTAGGTCCGGCAGTGAGGCGTACGTTTAGGTTCGGTCCGGCAGAGAGGCGTACGTTTAGGTTCGGTCCGGCAGAGAGGCGTACGTTTAGTTTAGGTCCGGCAGAGAGGCGTACGTTTAGTTTAGGTCCGGCAGAGAGGCGTACGTTTAGTTTAGGTCCGGCAGTGAGGCGTACGTTTAGGTTCGGTCCGGCAGAGAGGCGTACGTTTAGGTTCGGTCCGGCAGAGAGGCGTACGTTTAGTTTAGGTCCGGCAGAGAGGCGTACGTTTAGTTTAGGTCCGGCAGAGAGGCGTACGTTTAGTTTAGGTCCGGCAGAGAGGCGTACGTTTAGTTTAGGTCCGGCAGAGAGGCGTACGTTTAGTTTAGGTGCGGCAGTGAGGCGTACGTTTAGGTTCGGTGCGGCACAGAGGCGTACGTTTAGTTTAGGTCCGGCACAGAGGCGTACGTTTAGTTTAGGGCCGGCAGTGAGGCGTACGTTTAGGTTCGGTCCGGCAGAGAGGCGTACGTTTAGTTTAGGTCCGGCAGAGATGTGTACGTTTAGTTTAGGTCCGGCAGAGATGTGTACGTTTAGTTTAGGTCCGGCAGAGATGTGTACGTTTAGTTTAGGTCCGGCAGAGAGGCGTACGTTTAGTTTAGGTCCGGCAGTGAGGCGTACGTTTAGGTTCGGTCCGGCAGAGAGGCGTACGTTTAGTTTAGGTCCGGCAGTGAGGCGTACGTTTAGTTTAGGTGCGGCAGTGAGGCGTACGTTTAGGTTCGGTCCGGCAGAGAGGCGTACGTTGAGGTTCGGTGCGGCAGAGAGGCGTACGTTTAGTTTAGGTCCGGCAGAGAGGCGTACGTTTAGTTTAGGGCCGGCAGTGAGGCGTACGTTTAGGTTCGGTGCGGCAGAGAGGCGTACGTTTAGGTTCGGTCCGGCAGAGAGGCGTACGTTTAGTTTAGGTCCGGCAGAGATGTGTACGTTTAGTTTAGGTCCGGCAGAGATGTGTACGTTTAGTTTAGGTCCGGCAGAGAGGCGTACGTTCAGTTTAGGTCCGGCAGTGAGGCGTACGTTTAGGTTCGGTCCGGCAGAGAGGTGTACGTTTAGGTTCGGCCCGGCAGAGAGGTGTACGTTTAGTTTAGGTCCGGCAGTGAGGCGTACATTTAGTTTAGGTCCGGCAGAGAGGCGTACGTTTAGGTTCGGCCCGGCAGAGATGCGTACGTTTAGGTTCGGTCCGGCAGAGAGGTGTACGTTTAGGTTCGGTCCGGCAGAGAGGCGTACGTTTAGTTTAGGTGCGGCAGTGAGGCGTACGTTTAGTTTAGGTGCGGCAGTGAGGTGTACGTTTAGTTTAGGGCCGGCAGAGATGTGTACGTTTAGGTTCGGTCCGGCAGAGAGGCGTACGTTTAGGTTCGGTCCGGCAGAGATGCGTACGTTTAGTTTAGGGCCGGCAGAGAGGTGTACGTTTCGTTTAGGTGCGGCAGTGAGGCGTACGTTTAGGTTCGGTCCGGCAGAGAGGTGTACATTTAGTTTACTGTAAGAGCGGTCACGAACCTCTACTGTAAGAGCAGTCACACTATGGAGCCTCTACTGTAAGAGCAGTCACACTATGGAACCTCTACTGTAAGAGCAGTCACACTATGGAGCCTCTACTGTAAGAGCAGTCACACTATGGAACCCTCTACTGTAAGATCGGTCACACTATGGAGCCTCTACTGTAAGAGCAGTCACACTATGGAACCTCTACTGTAAGAGCAGTCACACTATGGACCCTCTACTGTAAGAGCAGTCACACTATGGAACCTCTACTGTAAGAGCAGTCACACTATGGAACCTCTACTGTAAGAGCAGTCACACTATGGAACCTCTACTGTAAGAGCAGTCACACTATGGAGCCTCTACTGTAAGAGCAGTCACACTATGGAGCCTCTACTGTAAGAGCAGTCACACTATGGAGCCTCTACTGTAAGAGCAGTCACACTATGGAGCCTCTACTGTAAGAGCAGTCACACTATGGAATTCTCTACTGTAAGAGCAGTCACACTATGGAGCCTCTACTGTAAGAGCAGTCACACTATGGAACCTCTACTGTAAGAGCAGTCACACTATGGAACCTCTACTGTAAGATCAGTCACACTATGGAACCTCTACTGTAAGATCAGTCACACTATGGACCCTCTACTGTAAGAGCGGTCACACTATAGAACCTCTACTGTAAGAGCGGTCACACTATGGAACCTCTACTGTAAGAGCGGTCACACTATGGAACCTCTACTGTAAGAGCAGTCACACTATGGAACCTCTACTGTAAGAGCAGTCACACTATGGAACCTCTACTGTAAGAGCAGTCACACTATGGAACCTCTACTGTAAGAGCAGTCACACTATGGAACCTCTACTGTAAGAGCAGTCACACTATGGAACCTCTACTGTAAGAGCAGTCACACTATGGAACCTCTACTGTAAGATCAGTCACACTATGGAACCTCTACTGTAAGAGCAGTCACACTATGGAGCCTCTACTGTAAGAGCAGTCACACTATGGAACCTCTACTGTAAGATCAGTCACACTATGGAGCCTCTACTGTAAGATCAGTCACACTATGGAACCTCTACTGTAAGAGCAGTCACACTATGGACCCTCTACTGTAAGATCAGTCACACTATGGAACCTCTACTGTAAGATCAGTCACACTATGGAACCTCTACTGTAAGAGCAGTCACACTATGGAACCTCTACTGTAAGAGCAGTCACACTATGGAACCTCTACTGTAAGAACGGTCACACTATGGAACCTCTACTGTAAGAGCAGTCACACTATGGAACCTCTACTGTAAGAGCGGTCACACTATGGAGCCTCTACTGTAAGAGCAGTCACACTATGGAGCCTCTACTGTAAGAGCGGTCACACTATGGAGCCTCTACTGTAAGAGCAGTCACACTATGGAACCTCTACTGTAAGAGCAGTGACACTATGGACCCTCTACTGTAAGATCAGTCACACTATGGAACCTCTACTGTAAGAGCAGTCACACTATGGAGCCTCTACTGTAAGAGCAGTCACACTATGGAACCTCTACTGTAAGAGCAGTCACACTATGGAGCCTCTACTGTAAGAGCAGTCACACTATGGAACCTCTACTGTAAGATCAGTCACACTATGGACCCTCTACTGTAAGAGCAGTCACACTATGGAGCCTCTACTGTAAGATCAGTCACACTATGGAGCCTCTACTGTAAGAGCAGTCACACTATGGAACCTCTACTGTAAGATCAGTCACACTATGGAGCCTCTACTGTAAGAGCAGTCACACTATGGAACCTCTACTGTAAGAGCAGTCACACTATGGAACCTCTACTGTAAGAGCAGTCACACTATGGAGCCTCTACTGTAAGAGCAGTCACACTATGGAACCTCTACTGTAAGATCAGTCACACTATGGAGCCTCTACTGTAAGAGCAGTCACACTATGGAACCTCTACTGTAAGATCAGTCACACTATGGAGCCTCTAAAACGACTCCAAAAACGTCCCAAGAAGTTTCCTGCAAAAACACAGCGCCGCGAAAAACGCTCCATCGGAACAGAACGCCATTTTCCCATTGAAATCAATGGGCAGATGTTTGGAGGTGTTCTGCTTCCGATTTTTCGGGCGTTTACGGCCGTGTGAACATACCCTTACAGCGCATTGTAGGCATCTCTAGCTGAAATCACAACTCAATTTAGGATTAGATACAGTAGCTCAGCAGACAGTATCACACATGATAGGATTAGATACAGTGGCTCAGCAGACAGTATCACACATGATAGGATTAGATACACCGCTCAGCAGACAGTATCACACATGATAGGATTAGATACACAGCTCAGCAGACAGTATCACACATGATAGGATTAGATACACAACTCAGTAGACAGTATCACACGATAGGATTAGATACACGGCTCAGCAGACAGTATCACACATGATAGGATTAGATACAGGGCTCAGCAGACAGTATCACACATGATAGGATTAGATACACAGCTCAGCAGACAGTATCACACATGATAGGATTAGATACACAGCTCAGCAGACAGTATCACACATGATAGGATTAGATACACAACTCAGCAGACAGTATCACACATGAAAGGATTAGATACAGGGCTCAGCGGCCAGTATCACACATGATAGGATTAGATACAGGGCTCAGCAGACAGTATCACACATGATAGGATTAGACACACAGCTCAGCAGACAGTATCACACATGATAGGATTAGATACACAGCTCAGCGGACAGTATCACACATGATAGCATTAGATACAGGGCTCAGCAGACAGTATCACACATGATAGGATTAGATACATTGGCTCAGCAGACAGTATCACACATGATAGGATTAGATACACAGCTCAGCAGACAGTATCACACATGATAGGATTAGATACAGGGCTCAGCAGACAGTATCACACATGATAGGATTAGATACATGGCTCAGCAGACAGTATCACACATGATAGGATTAGATACAGGGCTCAGCGGCCAGTATCACACATGATAGGATTAGATACAGGGCTCAGCAGACAGTATCACACATGATAGGATTACATACACAGCTCAGCAGACAGGATCACACATGATAGGATTAGATACACAGCTCAGCAGACAGTATCACACATGATAGGATTAGATACAGGGCTCAGCAGACAGTATCACACATGATAGGATTAGATACATTGGCTCAGCAGACAGTATCTCACATGATAGGATTAGATACACAGCTCAGCAGACAGTATCACACATGATAGGATTAGATACACAGCTCAGCAGACAGTATCACACATGATGGGATTAGATACATTGGCTCAGCAGACAGTATCACACATGATAGGATTAGATACACAGCTCAGCAGACAGTATCACACATGATAGGATTAGATACACAGCTCAGCAGACAGTATCTCACATGATAGGATTAGATACACAGCTCAGCAGAAAGTATCACACATGATAGGATTAGATACACAGCTCAGCAGACAGGATCACACATGATAGGATTAGATACACAGCTCAGCAGACAGTATCACACATGATAGGATTAGATACACAGCTCAGCAGATAGTATCACACATGATGGGATTAGATACATTGGCTCAGCAGACAGTATCACACATGACAGGATTAGATACAGGGCTTAGCAGCCAGTATCACATATGACAGGATTAGATACACAACTCAGCAGACAGTATCACACATGAAAGGATTAGATACACGGCTCAGCAGACAGTATCACACATGATAGGATTAGATACAGGGCTCAGCAGACAGTATCACATATGACAGGATTAGATACACAACTCAGCAGACAGTATCACACATGAAAGGATTAGATACACGGCTCAGCAGACAGTATCACACATGATAGGATTAGATACAGGGCTCAGCGGCCAGTATCACACATGATAGGATTAGATACAGGGCTCAGCAGACAGTATCACACATGATAGGATTAGATACAGGGCTCAGCGGCCAGTATCACACATGATAGGATTAGATACAGGGCTCAGCAGACAGTATCACACATGATAGGATTAGATACAGGGCTCAGCAGACAGTATCACACATGATAGGATTAGATACACAGCTCAGCAGACAGGATCACACATGATAGGATTAGATACACAGCTCAGCAGACAGGATCACACATGATAGGATTAGATACAGGGCTCAGCAGACAGTATCACACATGATAGGATTAGATACATTGGCTCAGCAGACAGTATCACACATGATAGGATTAGATACAGGGCTCAGCAGACAGTATCACACATGAAAGGATTAGATACACGGCTCAGCAGACAGTATCACACATGATAGGATTAGATACAGGGCTCAGCGGCCAGTATCACACATGATAGGATTAGATACACGGCTCAGCAGACAGTATCACACATGATAGGATTAGATACAGGGCTCAGCGGCCAGTATCACACATGATAGGATTAGATACACGGCTCAGCAGACAGTATCACACATGATAGGATTAGATACAGCGGCACATAGTGCATTTCTATTGGTTGAGCGGTCTCTTGTATACATTGTGTCTGATCCTCGTCAGGTGAGTGATACATTGTTTCCAGCACAGGTCGGTGGACTTGTTGAGTCTTTCTGCTTGTGAGGTTTATAATTGCGCTGCTGTTGCTAGGCGACGTCTGCCCAGTGTCTATTATTACATTATATGATATATCGCTGCACATGTTTTGTTTTATAGCCGCAGGCCTGACATTTTCAAGGCAATTTTCTGGGTTGTCTTCCTCTTCCCTCCCGTCAGTATTTTCGGATCACACGTTTCGCGGTTCTGTTCGTGTAATTTTCGCTAGTAATGTCAATCAGAGCGTCACATGACCAGTAATGAGCGGTCTCCATAATGCAGAACAGTAATTGGCGTGAAGACTTAATTGCTCTATAGTCGGCCACCATGGGGTTAATAATGACTGCTGCGTCGTTCTTCTCATCCATAATCTGGATCACACGGCGCTGATTGTTTCTGCGCCATCGCCGTTCACGTTGCGTTTACCATCTCCAGGCTGGTACGTAGACTCTACTAAATGGCGCCAACCGATGTCTATTTTTAGACTATTGTGCGCCAGTTAATACCGTAGATTTGCCGCAGCGTGATGTGGATGAAGCAGGTCGGACGCCATATTCATAGTAAACACCTGGTTTATAGGGCGATACGTTACAGAGAATCGGGGGCTGTCGGGGGGGGGGGGGGGTCCACGACATCTTGATAAATAATGTTCAGGTTTTGCCGCTGTGTTTTCTGCTGTTTTTTTTATTCCGGGACAGTTTGTTGCGTTGTTTGCGGATTATCGCATCTCCGCTGCGTTTCGCTGCTTTGACGCTTCCATTTACAGCGCTGAGGGCGAGAGAAACTGGAAATGAGAAACTGCAGAAGTTTTAAAGCGGCCGGGTCATTAAATGTGTCCCGTGCCGTGATGTAGGAAAGTGCGTCCATTTAGCAGGCAGAGCGGGGGATTAAGCGATGTCTCGGTAATGATATATGTCCGCCACTTGCCAATATATTCATTGATGTTACACTTTGAGGGAAGGAAACGTGACTGGAATAGGAAGTGGCGGCGCGCAGAACACGGCAGCGATGTGACAGTGTAAACTCCCGGCTCTGCGCTTATCAGATGTGACACAGATTGAATCAGCGCAGATCACGCGGCTCCCCAGATCTGCAGATCAAATCGCAAGATTCAGCAAAAGCCAAACAACAATCTACCTGCAGAATAACAAAAGCTTCAGATCTTCCCGCGGCTCCTGTCAGGGGGTCGGGGTCTCACTTAGAAACGGCGCAACAATGAAGAGCCATTCTGAGCCTCAATGTCCCAGGACGTCACCGCAAGTTATACACATCCCGGACCCCAATATCCTCCAGTCATAGAAAGTTATACACATCCCGGCCCCCAATATCCTCCAGTCATAGAAAATTATACACATCCCGGACCCCAATATCCTCCAGTCATAGAAAGTTATACACATCCCGGACCCCAATATCCTCCAGTCATAGAAAGTTATACACATCCCGGCCCCCAATATCCTCCAGACACAGAAAGTTATACACATCCCGGCCCCCAATATCCTCCAGTCACAGAAAGTTATACACATCCCGGCCCCCAATATCCTCCAGACACAGAAAGTTATAAACATCCCGGCCCCCAATATCCTCCAGTCATAGAAAGTTATACACATCCCGGCCCCCAATATCCTCCAGTCATAGAAAGTTATACACATCCCGGCCCCCAATATCCTCCAGTCACAGAAAGTTATACACATCCCGGCCCCCAATATCCTCCAGACACAGAAAGTTATAAACATCCCGGCCCCCAATATCCTCCAGACACAGAAAGTTATACACATCCCGGACCCCAATATCCTCCAGTCATAGAAAGTTATACACATCCCGGCCCCCAATATCCTCCAGTCATAGAAAATTATACACATCCCGGACCCCAATATCCTCCAGTCATAGAAAGTTATACACATCCCGGACCCCAATATCCTCCAGTCATAGAAAGTTATACACATCCCGGCCCCCAATATCCTCCAGACACAGAAAGTTATACACATCCCGGCCCCCAATATCCTCCAGTCACAGAAAGTTATACACATCCCGGCCCCCAATATCCTCCAGACACAGAAAGTTATAAACATCCCGGCCCCCAATATCCTCCAGTCATAGAAAGTTATACACATCCCGGCCCCCAATATCCTCCAGTCATAGAAAGTTATACACATCCCGGCCCCCAATATCCTCCAGTCACAGAAAGTTATACACATCCCGGCCCCCAATATCCTCCAGACACAGAAAGTTATACACATCCCGGCCCCCAATATCCTCCAGACACAGAAAGTTATAAACATCCCGGCCCCCAATATCCTCCAGTCATAGAAAGTTATAAACATCCCGGCCCCCAATATCCTCCAGACACAGAAAGTTATAAACATCCCGGCCCCCAATATCCTCCAGTCACAGAAAGTTATACACATCCCGGCCCCCAATATCCTCCAGTCATAGAAAGTTATACACATCCCGGCCCCCAATATCCTCCAGTCATAGAAAGTTATAAACATCCCGGCCCCCAATATCCTCCAGACACAGAAAGTTATAAACATCCCGGCCCCCAATATCCTCCAGACACAGAAAGTTATACACATCCCGGCCCCCAATATCCTCCAGTCATAGAAAGTTATACACATCCCGGCCCCCAATATCCTCCAGACATAGAAAGTTATACACATCCCGGCCCCCAATATCCTCCAGACATAGAAAGTTATACACATCCCGGACCCCAATATCCTCCAGTCATAGAAAGTTATACACATCCCGGCCCCCAATATCCTCCAGACATAGAAAGTTATACACATCCCGGCCCCCAATATCCTCCAGTCATAGAAAGTTATACACATCCCGGCCCCCAATATCCTCCAGTCATAGAAAGTTATACACATCCCGGCCCCCAATATCCTCCAGTCATAGAAAGTTATACACATCCCGGACCCCAATATTCTCCAGTCATAGAAAGTTATAAACATCCCGGCCCCCAATATCCTCCAGTCATAGAAAGTTATACACATCCCGGCCCCCAATATCCTCCAGTCATAGAAAGTTATACACATCCCGGCCCCCAATATCCTCCAGTTATAGAAAGTTATACACATCCCGGCCCCCAATATCCTCCAGTCACAGAAAGTTATACACATCCCGGCCCCCAATATCCTCCAGTCATAGAAAGTTATTGTCGCAAAGGGTTCGTGGACCCAATGGGCCGTACCGTCTTGGTGGTATGGCAGCTGGCCAACAGGACGCAGGTCAAAGTCTATAGTTCGTATAGGGTACCTGTGCCAGCTCGGACAGTAGTGAGGCAGGAACTTGGCAGCAGGTGGACGTCAGGTGTGGAGAGGCAGGTCAGGCGTGGAATACAGCAAGCACGACACTAGATTCAGGAAACAGGAAACAGGAAGAGGAACAGGAAACCACTGGGAGCAGGAAACACTAGGGGGACAGACAGACTAGGGATACAACAACAAAGCTCATGCATAGAACTAGGGGGCTGGACCCCTCTTATAGTCCAGAGTACTCACATGTTAAAATCGAGGTCCGGTGCGCGCGTTGCCCCTTTAAGAGCTGGCACGCGCGCGCGCACACTACGGGACCCGGCATTGGTGAGTAGACGCGAGTGCTGCCTTCTCCTGAGGAGTAGGCTGCGGCTGTCAGGGGAGGAACGGAGCTGACAGCCCGCAGCCACGGACATGACAGTTATACACATCCCGGCCCCCAATATTCTCCAGTTATAGTTGATACGAGCGGCCCCCGCGTTACCGCCACAATCTGGAGGTTTGTATCCCCAGTGGTGGCAGCAAAATAGTAAATTGTCAAGAATTCTGTATCTATGGCCCAGAGAGAGACCGAGGAAGAAAGAGACAGACAGAGAGAGCATTGAGAGCGCGGGTAACAATCACATAGAAGTTTACACCCACAAATCTTAATGACTTTCCAATCTTCACCACTGTTTGAATGTGGCGCCTGTGGGACTTTATGCTGTCCCCTGCCCTGTGACATCATCCCCTGCCCTGTGACATCATCCCCTGCCCTGTGACATCATCCCCTGCCCTGTGACATCATCCCCTGCCCTGTGACATCATCACTGACCCCGTCCCCTGCCCTGTGACCCCGTCCCCTGCCCCGTGATCTCATCCTCTGCCCTGTGACATCATCACCTGCCCCGTGACCCCGTCCCCTGCCCCGTGATCTCATCCTCTGCCCTGTGATCTCATCCTCTGCCCTGTGACCCCGTCCCCTGCCCCGTGATCTCATCCTCTGCCCTGTGACATCATCACCTGCCCCGTGACCCCGTCCCCTGCCCCGTGATCTCATCCTCTGCCCTGTGGCCCCGTCCCCTGCTCCGTGATCTCATCCTTTGCCCCGTGATCTCATCCTCTGCCCTGTGACATCATCCCCTGCCCTGTGGCATCAGCCCCTGCCCTGTGACCTCGTTCGCTGCCCCGTGATCTCATCCTTTGCCCCGTGATCTCATCCTCTGCCCTGTGACCCCGTCCCCTGCCCCGTGATCTCATCCTTTGCCCCGTGATCTCATCCTTTGCCCCGTGATCTCATCCTCTGCCCTGTGACATCATCCCCTGCCCTGTGGCATCAGCCCCTGCCCTGTGACCTCGTTCGCTGCCCGTGACGCCGACCGTCCCCTGCCCTGTGACATCATTTGTTTGCGCTGTGTGATGTCATGTGTAATCAGTTCTGGGAGGGGATGTTTTTGAGGCTGTTGTAATAAACCTCCAGGAATTGTTTCTTCTCCGTTTCTGGAGAGATGTAGAATTCCCTGTCACTGACCGGTATCTCATCAAACATTCATAGCGAGCCGGCATGAGCGCAATTTAGGCGATATTTCCATCACGTGATATATGTAAGACATACAGAAGAGGATTGTACACGCCGCACCGCAGGCCACTATTTAAAGGGGAAGTTACACCTGTAAGTGAATGTTCCCAGGCAGAGATCTCGGAAATGGCGAGGAATTGAAAGTCAATAATAAAGTTACAGAACTTCTCACTCCACAAAGTCTGGACGAGTTTTGGAAAGAGATTGTATTGTGGATAGTGTTGTGTCCGGTCCCGTGTGATCTGTTGTAAGTGACGGTAAGATCCTGTGGTGGATCCCGGTGTGCGGTTTATCCCCGGTGCCCTCACTCATCTTCTCCATGTCCCCTTGCGGGTTGTGTGGTGATCAGCGGCGTCACCCTCCACCGCAGCCCAGGAGAATTGATGTTCTCCTCATGTGGCGGCTTCTCCGCTGGTGACCAGATGAGGGACGGCTGTGATTTATACCGTGCGATAGTCGCTCAATCTCATCCGTCCTCCGGCCACGTTTACTGTGATTTAATGTAATGACCTCCCTGAGAGCAAATCTGCTCAGCTGATCTAAACTTCTGCCTTAAGTGCTTGATACCAGATCCACCCCCCCCCCCCCCCTCTGCGGCTCGGGATCTACTGGATTCATAATGGATCCTAAATGTTTCCATCACCTTTACTGTATATGAAGAAGGTCCAGGCTACAATGTTCACTGAATGTGATGTCCTTAGCGACCCCTGCAGGGTAATAAGGGTACTGCAGTGTGGTCAGTAGCATTATTGTTAGGCCTTATTCACATGAGCTTTGAATACGTGCGTGTGACGGCCATCATGCGGACCTATGTAAATCAGTGGGGCTGTTCACACGGGCGTTGTTTCTACGGAGCGTGAAGGGTCCGTGAAAAAAATATATCCTATTAGACTCTAGTCTATGGGGGATGCGTGACAACGCGTTTCGTACGGGTTCACCTTGGACGTGAAAAACTGCAGTTTTTTCCATCCAAGGTTTGCAACGCTCGTGTGAATGTAGCCTTACTGGTCTTGTATCTAATTATGAAACTTTATCACATGACGACAAAACCTACAATCTATTTAATGTATATTCTCATAAACCCCGATGAGTAGTGATCTTGAACTCAAATCATTCAGCTGAATATTAGTAGCAGCTCCTGCCCCAGTGGATATAGAAAACTGCAGATTAAAAAAAAGTTTGGTTCAGAGGCTTGCACTCGTATGTGAGCACTCGTTAACTAGCACTGCTCTCTTGCAGAACTTTTCTTGTGAGGACTGTGCCGGTCACTGGGTTCTTCTTTGGACTTTCCTTGCGTGGACTGTGCAGGTCCCTGGGTTCTTCTCAGGACTCTCCTTGCGTGGACTGTGCAGGTCCCTGGGTTCTTCTCAGGACTTTCCTTGCGTGGACTGTGCAGGTCCCTGGGTTCTTCTCAGGACTCTCCTTGCGTGGACTGTGCAGGTCCCTGGGTTCTTCTTTGGACTTTCCTTGCGTGGACTGTGCAGGTCCCTGGGTTCTTCTCAGGACTCACCTTGTGTGGACTGTGCAGGTCACTGGGTTCTTCTCGGGGCTCTCCTTTCATGGACTGTGCAGGTCACTGGGTTCTACTCAGGACTCACCTTGCGTGGACTGTGAAGGTCACTTTGTTATTCTCGAGGCTCTCCTTTTGTGGAATGTGCAGGTCCTGGGTTCTTCTAAGGACTCTCCTTGCATGGACTGTGCAGGTCCCTAGGTTCTTCTCGGGACACTCCTTGCGTGGACTGTGCAGGTCACTGGGTTCTTCTCAGGACTCTCCTTGCGTGGACTGTGCAGGTCACAGGGTTCTTCTCGGGACTCCTTGCATGGACTGTGCAGGTCACTGGATTCTTTTAGACTTTCCTTGTGAGGACTGTGCCGGTCACTGGGTTCTTCTTTGGACTTTCCTTGCGTGGACTGTGCAGGTCCCTGGGTTCTTCTCAGGACTCTCCTTGTGTGGACTGTGCAGGTCCCTGGGTTCTTCTTTGGACTTTCCTTGCGTGGACTGTGCAGGTCCTTGGGTTCTTCTCAGGACTCTCCTTGCATGGACTGTGCAGGTCCCTGGGTTCTTCTAGACTTTCCTTGCGTGGACTGTGCAGGTCACTGGATTCTTTTAGACTTTCCTTGTGAGGACTGTGCCGGTCACTGGGTTCTTCTTTGGACTTTCCTTGCGTGGACTGTGCAGGTCACTGGGTTCTTCTCTGGACTTTCCTTGCGTGGACTGTGCATGTCACGAGGTTCTTCTCGGGACTCTCCTTGCGTGGACTGTGCAGGTCCCTAGGTTCTTCTCGGGACTCTCCTTGCGTGGACTGTGCAGGTCCTTGGGTTCTTCTCAGGACTCTCCTTGCATGGACTGTGCAGGTCCTTGGGTTCTTCTCAGGACTCTCCTTGCGTGGACTGTGCAGGTTCCTTGGTTCTTCTCAGGACTGTCCTTGTGTGGACTGTGCAGGTCCCTGGGTTCTTCTCAGGACTTTCCTTGCGTGGACTGTGCAGGTCTCTGGGTTCTTCTTTGGACTTTCCTTGCGGTGACTGTGCATGTCTCTGGGTTCTTCTCGGGACTCTCCTTGCGTGGACTGTGCAGGTCACTGGGTTCTTCTCTGGACTTTCCTTGCGTGGACTTTGCAGGTCACTAGGTTCTTCTCAGTACTCTCCTTGCATGGACTGTGCAGGACCCTAGGTTCTTCTCGGGACTCTCCTTGCTTAGACTGTGCAGGTCACTGGGTTCTTCTCTTCTTCTCTGGACTTTCCTTGCGTGGACTGTGCAGGTCACTGGGTTCTTCTCGGGACTCACCTTGCGTGGACTGTGCATGTCACTAGGTTCTTCTCGGGACTCTCCTTGCGTAGACTGTGCAGGTCCCTAGGTTCTTCTCGGGACTCTCCTTGCATGGACTGTGCAGGTCACTGGGTTATTCTCAGGACTCTCCTTGCGTGGACTGTGCAGGTCCCTGGGTTTAAATTTGGATTTTCCTTGCGTGGACTGTGCAGGTCACTGGGTTCTTCTCGAGGCTCTCCTTGCGTGGACTGTGCAAGTCCCTGGGTTCTTCTCAGGACTCTCCTTGCGTGGACTGTGCAGGTTCCTTGGTTCTTCTCAGGACTGTCCTTGTGTGGACTGTGCAGGTCCCTGGGTTCTTCTCAGGACTTTCCTTGCGTGGACTGTGCAGGTCTCTGGGTTCTTCTTTGGACTTTCCTTGCGGTGACTGTGCATGTCTCTGGGTTCTTCTCGGGACTCTCCTTGCGTGGACTGTGCAGGTCACTAGGTTCTTCTCAGTACTCTCCTTGCATGGACTGTGCAGGTCCCTAGGTTCTTCTCGGGACTCTCCTTGCGTGGACTGTGCAGGTCACTGGGTTCTTCTCGGGACTCTCCTTGCGTGGACTGTGCAGGTCCCTAGGTTCTTCTCGGGACTCTCCTTGCATGGACTGTGCAGGTCACTGGGTTATTCTCGGGACTCTCCTTGCGTGGACTGTGCAGGTCCCTGGGTTCAAATTTGGATTTTCCTTGCGTGGACTGTTCAGGTCACTGGGTTCTTCTCGGGGGTATCCTAGCGTGGACTGTGCAGGTCCCTGGGTTCTTCTCTGGACTCTCCTTGCGTGGACTGTGCAGGTCACTGGGTTCTTCTCAGGACTCTCCTTGCGTGGACTGTGCAGGTCACAGGGTTCTTCTCGGGACTCCTTGCATGGACTGTGCAGGTCACTGGATTCTTTTAGACTTTCCTTGTGAGGACTGTGCCGGTCACTGGGTTCTTCTTTGGACTTTCCTTGCGTGGACTGTGCAGGTCCCTGGGTTCTTCTCAGGACTCTCCTTGTGTGGACTGTGCAGGTCCCTGGGTTCTTCTTTGGACTTTCCTTGCGTGGACTGTGCAGGTCCCTGGGTTCTTCTAGACTTTCCTTGCGTGGACTGTGCAGGTCACTGGATTCTTTTAGACTTTCCTTGTGAGGACTGTGCCGGTCACTGGGTTCTTCTTTGGACTTTCCTTGCGTGGACTGTGCAGGTCACTGGGTTCTTCTCTGGACTTTCCTTGCGTGGACTGTGCATGTCACGAGGTTCTTCTCGGGACTCTCCTTGCGTGGACTGTGCAGGTCCCTAGGTTCTTCTCGGGACTCTCCTTGCGTGGACTGTGCAGGTCCTTGGGTTCTTCTCAGGACTCTCCTTGCATGGACTGTGCAGGTCCTTGGGTTCTTCTCAGGACTCTCCTTGCGTGGACTGTGCAGGTTCCTTGGTTCTTCTCAGGACTGTCCTTGTGTGGACTGTGCAGGTCCCTGGGTTCTTCTCAGGACTTTCCTTGCGTGGACTGTGCAGGTCTCTGGGTTCTTCTTTGGACTTTCCTTGCGGTGACTGTGCATGTCTCTGGGTTCTTCTCGGGACTCTCCTTGCGTGGACTGTGCAGGTCACTGGGTTCTTCTCTGGACTTTCCTTGCGTGGACTTTGCAGGTCACTAGGTTCTTCTCAGTACTCTCCTTGCATGGACTGTGCAGGACCCTAGGTTCTTCTCGGGACTCTCCTTGCTTAGACTGTGCAGGTCACTGGGTTCTTCTCTTCTTCTCTGGACTTTCCTTGCGTGGACTGTGCAGGTCACTGGGTTCTTCTCGGGACTCACCTTGCGTGGACTGTGCATGTCACTAGGTTCTTCTCGGGACTCTCCTTGCGTAGACTGTGCAGGTCCCTAGGTTCTTCTCGGGACTCTCCTTGCATGGACTGTGCAGGTCACTGGGTTATTCTCAGGACTCTCCTTGCGTGGACTGTGCAGGTCCCTGGGTTTAAATTTGGATTTTCCTTGCGTGGACTGTGCAGGTCACTGGGTTCTTCTCGAGGCTCTCCTTGCGTGGACTGTGCAAGTCCCTGGGTTCTTCTCAGGACTCTCCTTGCGTGGACTGTGCAGGTTCCTTGGTTCTTCTCAGGACTGTCCTTGTGTGGACTGTGCAGGTCCCTGGGTTCTTCTCAGGACTGTCCTTGTGTGGACTGTGCAGGTCCCTGGGTTCTTCTCAGGACTTTCCTTGCGTGGACTGTGCAGGTCTCTGGGTTCTTCTCAGGACTTTCCTTGCGTGGACTGTGCAGGTCTCTGGGTTCTTCTTTGGACTTTCCTTGCGGTGACTGTGCATGTCTCTGGGTTCTTCTCGGGACTCTCCTTGCGTGGACTGTGCAGGTCACTAGGTTCTTCTCAGTACTCTCCTTGCATGGACTGTGCAGGTCCCTAGGTTCTTCTCGGGACTCTCCTTGCGTGGACTGTGCAGGTCACTGGGTTCTTCTCGGGACTCTCCTTGCGTGGACTGTGCAGGTCCCTAGGTTCTTCTCGGGACTCTCCTTGCATGGACTGTGCAGGTCACTGGGTTATTCTCGGGACTCTCCTTGCGTGGACTGTGCAGGTCCCTGGGTTCAAATTTGGATTTTCCTTGCGTGGACTGTTCAGGTCACTGGGTTCTTCTCGGGGGTCTCCTAGCGTGGACTGTGCAGGTCCCTGGGTTCTTCTCGTGACTCCTTGTGTGGACTGTGCAGGTCACTGGGTTCTACTCGGGACTCTCCTTGCGTGGACTGTGCAGGTCACTGGGTTCTTCTCGGGACTCTCCTTGCATGAACTGTGCAGGTCACTGGGTTCTTCTTTGGATTTTCCTTGTGCGAACTGTGCAGGTCACTGGGTTTTTCTCAGGACTCACCTTGCATGGACTGTGCAGGTCACTTTGTTCTTCTCGGGATTCTCCTTGCGAGGACTGTGCAGGTCACTGGGTTCTTCTCAGGACTCAACTTGCGTGGACTGTGCAGATCACTGGGTTCGTCTCAGGACCTTCCTTGTGTGGACTGTGCAGGTCACTGGGTTCTACTCTGGATTCTCCTTGCGTGGACTGTGCAGGTCCCAGGGTTCTTCTCAGGACTCACCTTGCGTGGACTGTGCACTTCCCTGGGTTCTTCTCGGGACTCTCCTTGCCTGGACTGCGCAGGTCACTGGGTTCTTCTCGGGACTCTCCTTGCGTTGACTGTGCACGTCCCTGGGTTCTTCTCGGGACTCTCCTTGCGTGGACTTGTCAGGTCACTGGGTACTTCTCGGGAATCTCCTTGCGTGGACTGTGCAGGTCCCTGGGTTCTTCTCGGGACTCTCCTTGCGTGGACTTGTCAGGTCACTGGGTACTTCTCTGGACTCTCCTTGCGTGGATTGTGCAGGTCACTGGATTCTTCTCGGGACACTCCTTGCGTGGACTGTGCAGGTCACTGGATTCTTCTCGGGACACTCCTTGCGTGGACTGTGCAGGTCACTGGATTCTTCTCGGGACACTCCTTGCGTGGACTGTGCAGGTCACTGGATTCTTCTCGGGACACTCCTTGCGTGGACTGTGCAGGTCACTGGATTCTTCTCGGGACACTCCTTGCGTGGACTGTGCAGGTCACTGGATTCTTCTCGGGACACTCCTTGCGTGGACTGTGCAGGTCACTGGATTCTTCTCGGGAAACTCCTTGCGTGGACTGTGCAGGTCACTGGATTCTTCTCGGGACACTCCTTGCGTGGACTGTGCAGGTCACTGGGTTCTTCTCGGGACTCTCCTTGCGTGGACTGTGCAGGTCACTGGGTTCTTCTCGGGACTCTCCTTGCGTGGACTGTGCAGGTCACTGGTTTCTTCTCAGGACTCAACTTGCGTGGACTGTGCAGATCACTGGGTTCGTCTCAGGACCTTCCTTGTGTGGACTGTGCAGGTCACTGGGTTCTACTCTGGATTCTCCTTGCGTGGACTGTGCAGGTCCCAGGGTTCTTCTCAGGACTCACCTTGCGTGGACTGTGCACTTCCCTGGGTTCTTCTCGGGACTCTCCTTGCCTGGACTGCGCAGGTCACTGGGTTCTTCTCGGGACTCTCCTTGCGTTGACTGTGCACGTCCCTGGGTTCTTCTCGGGACTCTCCTTGCGTGGACTTGTCAGGTCACTGGGTACTTCTCGGGAATCTCCTTGCGTGGACTGTGCAGGTCCCTGGGTTCTTCTCGGGACTCTCCTTGCGTGGACTTGTCAGGTCACTGGGTACTTCTCTGGACTCTCCTTGCGTGGATTGTGCAGGTCACTGGATTCTTCTCGGGACACTCCTTGCGTGGACTGTGCAGGTCACTGGATTCTTCTCGGGACACTCCTTGCGTGGACTGTGCAGGTCACTGGATTCTTCTCGGGACACTCCTTGCGTGGACTGTGCAGGTCACTGGATTCTTCTCGGGACACTCCTTGCGTGGACTGTGCAGGTCACTGGATTCTTCTCGGGACACTCCTTGCGTGGACTGTGCAGGTCACTGGATTCTTCTCGGGACACTCCTTGCGTGGACTGTGCAGGTCACTGGATTCTTCTCGGGAAACTCCTTGCGTGGACTGTGCAGGTCACTGGATTCTTCTCGGGACACTCCTTGCGTGGACTGTGCAGGTCACTGGGTTCTTCTCGGGACTCTCCTTGCGTGGACTGTGCAGGTCACTGGGTTCTTCTCGGGACTCTCCTTGCGTGGACTGTGCAGGTCACTGGTTTCTTCTCAGGACTCTCCTTGCGTGGTCTGTGCAGGTCCCTGGGTTCTTCTCAGGACTCACCTTGCGTGGATTGTGCAGGTCATTAATTTTATATATTGTGTGGCTCATTCTGTTTTATTGTGATACTTATAGAAGGATTTTACTGTTCTCTCATTACACTAAACCTTGGGCCCTGAGCTCAGATATTAATGGCTGCTGAGAATCACTACCGGCCGCCTGCAGGACATAAATGTGGCTGTTGATTCCATAAATTCCAGGGTGTCACATGATGTCGTCCGCCATAAAGAACTTTATAACTCTTAATGTTTCAGATGTAAAATGTAATTATTCTTCCATTTCTGACACTAATTGCATTTATTTATACTGGAGGGACTAGTAGTTATATCACAGCGACAACCACAAGGGGGCGATGAATACATGTCACCCACCAGAGGCCTCTAACAAGGTGGGAGGGGCTTTTTCATAGAGGTGTGGCTATACTTAGAATGAGGGGCTATATAATATATATCTCTAATGGAGTATTATAAGATAATGGGGGGGGCTTTATATTAGACGTGTAATTATTAATAGAATATGTCTGGTTTTTGAATGAGGAGGATGTGGATATAAATTGTATAGGGGTTATATAGTTATGGTATATTTTATAATCCAATGGGGTCTTGGTTATTAATATATTATGCGTGTATATTGATATAATGGGTGGGGCTTTATAATGGGGTGTGGTTATATATATATATATATAATGGGTGTGGCTTTATAATGGGTGTGGTTATACATATAATAGTTGTGGTTTTATAATGGGGTGTGGTTATACTTATAATGGGTGTGGCTTTATAATGGGGTGTGGTTATACATATAATGGGTGTGGCTTTATAATGGGGTGTGGTTATACATATAATAGTTGTGGCTTTATAATGGGGTGTGGTTATACATATAATGGGTGTGGCTTTATAATGGGGTGTGGTTATACATATAATGGGTGTGGCTTTATAATGGGGTGTGGTTATACATATAATAGTTGTGGCTTTATAATGGGGTGTGGTTATACATATAATGGGTGTGGCTTTATAAGGGGGTGTGGTTATACATATAATGGGTTGGCTTTATAATGGGCGTGGTTATAAAGTGGGCGTGTCTTTATAAACAAGGTTCTCCTGAGCCGTTCTTGTCCAGGCGGCCAAACTTGAATCTTCCTGTCGAGTTGTTTTCTTCTTCCCTGTATCTGGGGCGATAATTTGTAGTAATCACATTGTTAATTAGAAATTTGTAAACTATGGCAGGAAAGGCGTGTGAATATAGGTGAATAATGAGCGCTACCACCGCCGGTCATAAATCGCATTGTCTTCACTCGGCTGCTGAGCTCCCAGTTAGCGCTGATTGTTACAGAGCTCCATAATGGCCCCATTGTTTATCTGTAACGCCAACGTTACGTGTGCCGCTGGTTTGAGCGCGGCCGCTCGTTACTCTAAACAATTCATAGGTGGAGACAATGACCTTTTTTATATTCTGATTTTTTATTGTTTATACGAAATTCAAAACAAAAAGTAAAGCGGAGAGAACATCAGCATATGGCAACGGCCGGGCGAGGCAGAAGAAAATGAAATAGTTCAACGCACGAGGTATTAAGGGTGATCAAACATCCGAGCCCATGTGAAACCACATGAAAACCTCATGAGCGCAATGTGGCCACTGAACATTCAAAGCGACCAACATACGGACACCTAAAGTATAATCAATTTTAGGAGAAGGGAGAAGAAAAAAAAAAGGGGTGTGGGGGCTGAAATGGAGGTATATAAAAGGAGAGGGATCGAACGTTACATACCACATATATAAAGCCACACCCATTATATGCATAACCACACCCCATTATAAAGCCACACCCATTATATGCATAACCACACCCCATTATAAAGTCACACCCATTATATACATAACCACACCCCATTCCAAGGCCACACCCATTCTATGCATAACCACACCCCATTATAAAGCCACACCCGTTATATACATAACCACACCCCATTATAAAGCCACACCCGTTATATACATATCCACACCCCATTATAAAGCCACACCCATGATATGCATAACCACACCCCATTATAAAGCCACACCCGTTATATACATAACCACACCCCATTATAAAGCCACACCCGTTATATACATAACCACACCCCATTATAAAGCCACACCCGTTATATACATATCCACACCCCATTATAAAGCCACACCCGTTAGATACATATCCACACCCCATTATAAAGCCACACTCATTATTTGTATAACCACACCCCATTATAAAGCCACACCCATTATATACATAACCACACCCCATTATAAAGCCACACCCATTATATGCATAACCACATCCCATTATAAAGCAACTCCCCAATGACCTGAACATCTTAATATAACGGTGCTGTCCAGGTATCACATTAATGTCTACTGCAGAAACTGTGCAAACCTGGGGCTGTTCCTGAAGTGGGACCATGGAAGCCGGGTGAGTATAATCTGAGCAGCGCTCTCCCTGCTTTCTGCTGTCAAACACTCCATGCTTTCCAAAGTGTCCATCTCATAACCCCACCCGCTCAGAGGTGGACACGCAGCAGATTTCCAGTATCTGGGACTGACCGTTCCGGCTGCAGTCAGAAAAAGACGACGCAGACCCTTGTTTATCATGGAGAGAGGACCAGGAATCATGAGAGCAAAGCCAACCTGGGAGTAGGGGCAACAGCTATTCCAGCCAAACACGTTCCTCCAAAATGGCTTCAAAATAGGGCAACTCCACCAAATATGGCATATTGCCGATCTCTGCATCCCAACGCCATGTAGATACTGTGGGATGCGCTTTATTGAGGATCTCCGGACAGCGATACCATCTAGTCAAGATTTTAACATTCTTTTCCTGGGCACAACGTGCCATAGACATCTTATCAGACCATTCTGCCTCAGACAAACATTCACCTGATTCCCCCTCCGATGATCGTACATAAGCCAGCGGCGGGTCAGGCAAGCCCCTAAAAGAAGACTATCAAGAGTGGGAATGATTGCAGGAGAATTGTTTAGAAAGGCGTCAAACTACAAGCGGGAAACCCCTCCGGCCATGTAGCGTGTCGGGAGAGGTGAAGCTGCGCGTAGTCAGACCAGCTCAGCCACCTATCAGGATGAGTCTCCCTCCATTTGGCTTGAGAAGGGAGGCGAGAGAACTCCGTCATCACCTGGACCAGTCTTGTGTTGTCCATCCCATCCCAAAAAGTGTTCCCTGTGTGACGTCCGGGGGGAAGCAGGGAGACAATTATCTTTGTTAGAGAAGGAAAACTCGGGAAGACGATTGGTCTTGTTACTGCACGTCCCCAGCTCGAGAGAAATTCGGGTGTAAAATATCTGTGTGAGCAGTTTTTGGGGCGCTTTGTGTTTACCAGTGATACATGTTGTCGGATGCCGCATCTTGCACCATCCGCTCCCTTCTCTTCTACGTATGCTTCATACAAGCTCCACCCCCTTGTGTCACATGTCGTAGTTACAAGTGGCCTTTTATTTGAAAACTAGTAGAACCAATCAAATCGTTTGTTTCTAACCCACACTACAAATGTGACAGCGGGTGCTTAACTTTATGAATCCACAGACTTGCAAGTTAGAGTCTGGGAAGGTTGGGTGACCGGCTACGGAATTACCTAAAGCTCTATCACCCCAATGTCAAATCTGTTCCAGGTCACTTCACCTATCTTGTGCCATGTTTAGTACAGCTGTATTCTTATGTGGCAGAGGAACTTTTAGGCTCCCTTGGGCACTAGGGCCAGGTGTGCCTGCAACCTCTGCAAACTCTATAGCTACTCACTTGGTGACAGGCCATGTGGGAGCGGCATTAGTGGTAATATTGTTGTGAGCCAGCTTTTCAATAGGCAGATATATCTAAGAACAGCTGGGTAAAAAAAATTGCAGCATGGTAGGCACTCTACTGTACAGCAGATAATACAATCCTGTGCAGCATGAAGAGGCAGTCTACTATACATCAGATTATACAAGTCTGTGCAGCATGGAAAGGCAGTCTATTGTACAGCAGATAATACAATCCTGTGCAGCATGAAGAGGCAGTCTATTGTATAGCAGATAATACAATCCTGTGCAGCATGAAGAGGCAGTCTGCAGTACATCAGGCAATACAAGTCAAAAGAAAAGAGAACGAAGCAGAACTCAAGAAAAACTTGGCTTGAAAAAGCCTTCATAGTGAAGGTGAAACATTGTAGTGGATGCTGGATAAATAAACCCTAGTTTTTTTTGGAGCGCTGCTTCGTTCTCTTTTCTTTGGATATACGTTTGTACAGGGGGAGGTCACTCCTTGTTTGAAAGCTGAGCACCAGCCTTAACAGGCAATGATTCACAGTGCTGCTCCTATCCTTGATTAGGCAATATAAGTCTATGTAGCATGAAGAGGCACTCTACTGTATATCAGAAAATACAAAACAAGTTTTTGCAGCATAGGGAGGCAGTCTACTATATAGCAGATAATACAGCCTTGTTGCGCATGGAGAGGCAGTCTTCTGTACAGACAGTATTACAGGTCATTTCAGCATGGAGAGGCAGACAACTGTATAGCTGATAATACAAGTCTGTGCAGCATGGAGAGGCAGTCTACTATACATCAGATAATACAAGTCTGCAGTATGGAGAGGCGGTCTACTGTACACCAGATAATACAAGTCTGTGCAGCATGGAGAGGCAGTCTACTATACATCAGATAATACAAGTCTGCAGTATGGAGAGGCGGTCTACTGTACATCAGATAATACAAGTCTGCAGCATGGAGAGGCAGTCTACTGTACATCAGATAATACAAGTCTGTGCAGCATGGAGAGGCAGTCTACTGGACATCAGATAATACAAGTCTGCAGCATGGAGAGGCAGTCTACTGTACATCAGATAATACAAGTCTGTAGTATGGAGAGAAAGTCTACTATACATCAGATAATACAAGTCTGTACAGCATAGAGAGACAGTCTCTTGTACATCAGATAGTACAAGTCTCTGCAGCATGGAGAGGCAGTCTACTATACATCAGATAATACAAGTCTGCTGTATGGAGAGGCAGTCTACTGTACATCAGATAATACAAGTCTGCGCAGTATGGAGAGGCAGTCTACTGTACATCAGATAATACAAGTCTGTGCAGCATGAAGAGGCAGTCTACTGTACATCAGATAATAATGGTCTGTGCAGTATGGAGAGGCAGTCTACTATACATCAGATAATACAAGTCTGTGCAGCATGAAGAGGCAGTCTACTATAAATCAGATAATACAAGTCTGTGCAGCATGAAGAGGCAGTCTACTATAAATCAGATAATACAAGTCTGTGCAGCATGAAGAGGCAGTCTACTATAAATCAGATAATACAAGTCTGTGCAGCATGAAGAGGCAGTCTACTATAAATCAGATAATACAAGTCTGTGCAGCATGAAGAGGCAGTCTACTATACATCGGATAATACAAGTCTGCGCAGCATGAAGAGCAAGTCTACTGTACATCAGATAATACAAGTCTGTGCAGCATGGAGAGGCAGTCTACTGTACATCAGATAATACAAGTCTGTGCAGCATGGAGAGGCAGTCTACTATACATCAGATAATACAAGTCTGTGCAGCATGGAGAGGCAGTCTACTGTACATCAGATAATACAAGTCTGTGCAGCATGGAGAGGTAGTCTACTATACATCAGATAATACAAGTCTGTGCAGCATGGAGAGGCAGTCTACTGTACATCAGATAATACAAGTCTGTGCAGTATGGAGAGGTAGTCTACTGTACATCAGATAATACAAGTCTGTGCAGCATGGAGAGGCAGTCTACTATACATCAGATAATACAAGTCTGTGCAGCATGGAGAGGCAGTCTACTATACATCAGATAATACAAGTCTGTGCAGCATGGAGAGGCAGTCTACGGTACATCAGATAATACAAGTCTCTGCACCTATTCTCCCGTCATTCACTTCCTAACCTGTAATGGCTGATAAGTGAGGGCATTGTATTGACCGGTCACTGTCTCTTTACTTCCTCGGCACTGCACACGTGTTGGATGAAGACTACATTGCTGACATCTGCTGCATCCTCTGTCACAGTCATTATTTGGATTTTTGGGGTGCTGTGGGATTGTGCTGCCATTCTCCCGGCTCAGCTGCACAGAGTGGGTCAGTGACTGGGATGTTATCTCGTCGGTCTGACAGCATTTGAGTTTGAGCTGATGGTTGCCATGGTAACAGGTATAGGGAGGTCTCGCGCTTGCGTCGCTCGTTGGCCTCTTGGAGCAGATGTGAGATGGAATCCTCGATGGTCTGACTACAATCTGCAGCTCGCCCTCCGGCTGTGAGCGAAGGCGACTCAGGTGCTCGCGGTACGATGCACCATCTATAACTCTGCTCATTAATGGCGCACGCTCCGTATCTGCTGTCATTCTAATTTGGTGGTTTTTTTCTCGCCCTGCAGGGGTTCCTCAGCCGACGGCTCAAAGGCTCCATCAAACGGACAAAAAGCCAGCCCAAGCTCGATCGTAACAGCAGCTTCCGGCACATCATTCCTGGCTTCAGGAGCGTGGACAATGACCGGTAAGGAATCCGCCGCGATGATGGTGGCGTCTGTGTTACTACATGGCTGTGCAATGATGGGGATGATGGTCGTGTCAGGGACAGTAGTCTGAGGAAGTCGCCGTTATCTCTGGTCATAATCTCGTAGGTTGAGATATAAAGAGGTGGCGGAGGCTTCGGGGGGAGACGATATCCGGGGACAGTGGACATAATAACGCTACGTCCCCGGGAAAACTTCCTGAAGTCAGACCCAGCAGCATCGGGAGCCGACGTCATCGCGTGCGCAGTTTAACGCTTCCATCCATCGGGGGTTAATGTCTTGTAGCAAATCCCTCACATTCATTATAATATTACATTGTTGCTGCGTCGTTACCATTGTAGTCGGGATCAATGATTTCTGCCATTAAAGAGTTAACTATATGATTGTATATAGTAGTGATCGGTCGTCTGACCACCTGTGTGTATATATCGCTCTACCTCTGTGTATATACTGTATATATCGCTCTACCTCTGTATATACTGTATATATCGCTCTACCTCTGTGTATATACTGTATATATCGCTCTACCTCTGTGTATATACTGTATATATCGCTCTACCTCTGTATATATACTGTATATATCGCTCTACCTCTGTGTATATATACTGTATATATCGCTCTACCTCTGTGTATACTGTATATATCGCTCTACCTCTGTATATATACTGTATATACCGCTCTACCTCTGTGTATATACTGTATATATCGCTCTACCTCTGTGTATATACTGTATATATCGCTCTACCTCTGTATATACTGTATATATCGCTCTACCTCTGTGTATATACTGTATATATCGCTCTACCTCTGTGTATATACTGTATATATCGCTCTACCTCTGTATATATACTGTATATATCGCTCTACCTCTGTGTATATACTGTATATATCGCTCTACCTCTGTATATATACTGTATATATCGCTCTACCTCTGTATATACTGTATATATCGCTCTACCTCTGTGTATATACTGTATATATCGCTCTACCTCTGTGTATATACTGTATATATCGCTCTACCTCTGTATATATACTGTATATATCGCTCTACCTCTGTGTATATACTGTATATATCGCTCTACCTCTGTGTGTATACTGTATATATCGCTCTACCTCTGTGTATATACTGTATATATCGCTCTACCTCTGTGTATATACTGTATATATCGCTCTACCTCTGTGTATATACTGTATATATCGCTCTACCTCTGTGTATACTGTATATATCGCTCTACCTCTGTGTGTATATACTGTATATATCGCTCTACCTCTGTGTATATACTGTATATATCGCTCTACCTCTGTATATATACTGTATATATCGCTCTACCTCTGTATATACTGTATATATCGCTCTACCTCTGTGTATATACTGTATATATCGCTCTACCTCTGTGTATATACTGTATATATCGCTCTACCTCTGTATATATACTGTATATATCGCTCTACCTCTGTGTGTATACTGTATATATCGCTCTACCTCTGTGTATATACTGTATATATCGCTCTACCTCTGTGTATATACTGTATATATCGCTCTACCTCTGTGTATATACTGTATATATCGCTCTACCTCTGTGTATACTGTATATATCGCTCTACCTCTGTGTATATACTGTATATATCGCTCTACCTCTGTGTATATACTGTATATATCGCTCTACCTCTGTGTATATACTGTATATATCGCTCTACCTCTGTGTATATACTGTATATATCGCTCTACCTCTGTGTATACTGTATATATCGCTCTACCTCTGTGTATATACTGTATATATCGCTCTACCTGTGTGTATATACTGTATATATCGCTCTACCTCTGTGTATATATACTGTATATATCGCTCTACCTCCGTGTATATACTGTATATATCGCTCTACCTCTGTGTATATATACTGTATATATCGCTCTACCTCTGTGTATATACTGTATATATCGCTCTACCTCTGTGTATATACTGTATATATCGCTCTACCTCTGTATATACTGTATATATCGCTCTACCTCTGTGTATATACTGTATATATCGCTCTACCTCTGTGTATATACTGTATATATCGCTCTACCTCTGTATATATACTGTATATATCGCTCTACCTCTGTATATACTGTATATATCGCTCTACCTCTGTGTATATACTGTATATATCGCTCTACCTCTGTGTATATACTGTATATATCGCTCTACCTCTGTATATATACTGTATATATCGCTCTACCTCTGTGTGTATACTGTATATATCGCTCTACCTCTGTGTATATACTGTATATATCGCTCTACCTCTGTGTATATACTGTATATATCGCTCTACCTCTGTGTATATACTGTATATATCGCTCTACCTCTGTGTATACTGTATATATCGCTCTACCTCTGTGTATATACTGTATATATCGCTCTACCTCTGTGTATATACTGTATATATCGCTCTACCTCTGTATATACTGTATATATCGCTCTACCTCTGTATATACTGTATATATCGCTCTACCTCTGTGTATATACTGTATATATGGCTCTACCTCTGTGTATATACTGTATATATCGCTCTACCTCTGTGTATATACTGTATATATCGCTCTACCTCTGTGTATACTGTATATATCGCTCTACCTCTGTGTATACTGTATATATCGCTCTCTACCTCCGTGTATATACTGTATATATCGCTCTACCTCTGTGTATACACTGTATATATCGCTCTACCTCTGTGTGTATATACTGTATATATCGCTCTACCTCTGTGTATATACTGTATATATCGCTCTACCTCTGTGTATATACTGTATATATCGCTCTACCTCTGTGTATATACTGTATATATCGCTCTACCTCTGTGTATATACTGTATATATCGCTCTACCTCTGTGTGTATATACTGTATATATGGCTCTACCTCTGTGTGTATATACTGTATATATCGCTCTACCTCTGTGTATATACTGTATATATCGCTCTACCTCTGTGTATATATACTGTATATATCGCTCTACCTCTGTGTATATACTGTATATATCGCTCTACCTCTGTGTATATACTGTATATATCGCTCTACCTCTGTGTATATACTGTATATATCGCTCTACCTCTGTGTATATATACTGTATATATCGCTCTACCTCTGTGTATATACTGTATATATCGCTCTACCTGTGTATATACTGTATATATCGCTCTACCTCTGTATATACTGTATATATCGCTCTACCTCTGTATATATACTGTATATATCGCTCTACCTCTGTATATACTGTATATATCGCTCTACCTCTGTGTATATACTGTATATATCGCTCTACCTCTGTGTATATACTGTATATATCGCTCTACCTCTGTGTATATACTGTATATATCGCTCTACCTCTGTATATATACTGTATATATCGCTCTACCTCTGTATATACTGTATATATCGCTCTACCTCTGTGTATATACTGTATATATCGCTCTACCTCTGTGTGTATATACTGTATATATCGCTCTACCTCTGTGTATATACTGTATATATCGCTCTACCTCTGTGTATATACTGTATATATCGCTCTACCTCTGTGTATATACTGTATATATCGCTCTACCTCTGTGTATATACTGTATATATCGCTCTACCTCTGTATATACTGTATATATCGCTCTACCTCTGTGTATATACTGTATATATCGCTCTACCTCTGTGTATATACTGTATATATCGCTCTACCTCTGTGTATATACTGTATATATCGCTCTACCTCTGTATATATACTGTATATATCGCTCTACCTCTGTATATACTGTATATATCGCTCTACCTCTGTGTATATACTGTATATATCGCTCTACCTCTGTGTGTATATACTGTATATATCGCTCTACCTCTGTGTATATACTGTATATATCGCTCTACCTCTGTATATATACTGTATATATCGCTCTACCTCTGTATATACTGTATATATCGCTCTACCTCTGTGTATATATACTGTATATATCGCTCTACCTCTGTGTATATACTGTATATATCGCTCTACCTCTGTGTATATACTGTATATATCGCTCTACCTCTGTGTATATACTGTATATATCGCTCTACCTCCGTGTATACTGTATATATCGCTCTACCTCTGTGTATATACTGTATATATCGCTCTACCTCTGTGTATATACTGTATATATCGCTCTACCTCTGTATATACTGTATATATCGCTCTACCTCTGTGTATATATACTGTATATATCGCTCTACCTCTGTGTATATACTGTATATATCGCTCTACCTCTGTGTATATACTGTATATATCGCTCTACCTCTGTGTATATATACTGTATATATCGCTCTACCTCTGTGTATATACTGTATATATCGCTCTACCTGTGTATATACTGTATATATCGCTCTACCTCTGTATATACTGTATATATCGCTCTACCTCTGTGTATACTGTATATATCGCTCTACCTCTGTGTATATACTGTATATATCGCTCTACCTCTGTGTATATACTGTATATATCGCTCTACCTCTGTGTATATACTGTATATATCGCTCTACCTCTGTGTATATACTGTATATATCGCTCTACCTCCGTGTATATACTGTATATATCGCTCTACCTCTGTGTATACTGTATATATCGCTCTACCTCTGTGTATATATACTGTATATATCGCTCTACCTCTGTGTATATACTGTATATATCGCTCTACCTCTGTGTATATACTGTATATATGGCTCTACCTCTGTGTATATATACTGTATATATCGCTCTACCTCTGTGTATATACTGTATATATCGCTCTACCTGTGTATATACTGTATATATCGCTCTACCTCTGTATATACTGTATATATCGCTCTACCTCTGTATATATACTGTATATATCGCTCTACCTCTGTATATACTGTATATATCGCTCTACCTCTGTATATACTGTATATATCGCTCTACCTCTGTATATATACTGTATATATCGCTCTACCTCTGTGTATATACTGTATATATCGCTCTACCTCTGTGTATATACTGTATATATCGCTCTACCTCTGTGTATATACTGTATATATCGCTCTACCTCTGTGTATACTGTATATATCGCTCTACCTCTGTGTATATACTGTATATATCGCTCTACTTCTGTGTATACACTGTATATATCGCTCTACCTCTGTGTATATATACTGTATATATCGCTCTACCTCTGTATATATACTGTATATATCGCTCTACCTCTGTATATATACTGTATATATCGCTCTACCTCTGTGTATACTGTATATATCGCTCTACCTCTGTGTATATACTGTATATATCGCTCTACCTCTGTGTATATACTGTATATATCGCTCTACCTCTGTGTATATATACTGTATATATCGCTCTACCTCTGTGTATATACTGTATATATCGCTCTACCTGTGTATATACTG
The DNA here is from genome assembly GCF_050947455.1 of Rhinoderma darwinii. Classification (NCBI taxonomy): domain Eukaryota; kingdom Metazoa; phylum Chordata; class Amphibia; order Anura; family Rhinodermatidae; genus Rhinoderma; species Rhinoderma darwinii. Next base: position 269,035 of record NC_134694.1, read on the forward strand.
TATATATCGCTCTACCTCTGTATATACTGTATATATCGCTCTACCTCTGTATATATACTGTATATATCGCTCTACCTCTGTATATACTGTATATATCGCTCTACCTCTGTGTATATACTGTATATATCGCTCTACCTCTGTATATACTGTATATATCGCTCTACCTCTGTGTATATACTGTATATATCGCTCTACCTCTGTATATATACTGTATATATCGCTCTACCTCTGTGTATATACTGTATATATCGCTCTACCTCTGTGTATATACTGTATATATCGCTCTACCTCTGTGTATATACTGTATATATCGCTCTACCTCTGTATATACTGTATATATCGCTCTACCTCTGTATATATACTGTATATATCGCTCTACCTCTGTATATACTGTATATATCGCTCTACCTCTGTGTATATACTGTATATATCGCTCTACCTCTGTATATACTGTATATATCGCTCTACCTCTGTGTGTATACTGTATATATCGCTCTACCTCTGTATATACTGTATATATCGCTCTACCTCTGTATATATACTGTATATATCGCTCTACCTCTGTATATATACTGTATATATCGCTCTACCTCTGTATATACTGTATATATCGCTCTACCTCTGTATATATATACTGTATATATCGCTCTACCTCTGTGTATATACTGTATATATGGCTCTACCTCTGTGTATATATACTGTATATATCGCTCTACCTCTGTGTATATACTGTATATATCGCTCTACCTCTGTATATACTGTATATATCGCTCTACCTCTGTGTATATACTGTATATATCGCTCTACCTCTGTGTATATACTGTATATATCGCTCTACCTCTGTGTATATACTGTATATATCGCTCTACCTCTGTGTATATATACTGTATATATCGCTCTACCTCTGTGTATATACTGTATATATCGCTCTACCTGTGTATATACTGTATATATCGCTCTACCTCTGTATATATACTGTATATATCGCTCTACCTCTGTATATACTGTATATATCGCTCTACCTCTGTATATATACTGTATATATCGCTCTACCTCTGTGTATATACTGTATATATCGCTCTACCTCTGTATATACTGTATATATCGCTCTACCTCTGTATATATACTGTATATATCGCTCTACCTCTGTATATACTGTATATATCGCTCTACCTCTGTGTATATATACTGTATATATCGCTCTACCTCTGTGTATATACTGTATATATCGCTCTACCTCTGTGTATATACTGTATATATCGCTCTACCTCTGTGTATATACTGTATATATCGCTCTACTTCTGTGTATACACTGTATATATCGCTCTACCTCTGTGTATATATACTGTATATATCGCTCTACCTCTGTATATATACTGTATATATCGCTCTACCTCTGTATATATACTGTATATATCGCTCTACCTCTGTGTATACTGTATATATCGCTCTACCTCTGTGTATATACTGTATATATCGCTCTACCTCTGTGTATATACTGTATATATCGCTCTACCTCTGTGTATATATACTGTATATATCGCTCTACCTCTGTGTATATACTGTATATATCGCTCTACCTGTGTATATACTGTATATATCGCTCTACCTCTGTATATACTGTATATATCGCTCTACCTCTGTGTATATACTGTATATATCGCTCTACCTCTGTGTATATACTGTATATATCGCTCTACCTCTGTGTGTATACTGTATATATCGCTCTACCTGTGTGTATATACTGTATATATCGCTCTACCTCCGTGTATATACTGTATATACCGCTCTACCTCTGTGTATATACTGTATATATCGCTCTACCTCTGTATATATACTGTATATATCGCTCTACCTCTGTATATACTGTATATATCGCTCTACCTCTGTGTATATACTGTATATATCGCTCTACCTCTGTATATATATACTGTATATATCGCTCTACCTCTGTGTATATACTGTATATACCGCTCTACCTCTGTGTATATACTGTATATATGGCTCTACCTCTGTATATATACTGTATATATCGCTCTACCTCTGTGTATATACTGTATATATCGCTCTACCTCTGTGTATATACTGTATATATGGCTCTACCTCTGTATATATACTGTATATATCGCTCTACCTCTGTGTATATACTGTATATACCGCTCTACCTCTGTGTATATACTGTATATATCGCTCTACCTCTGTGTATATACTGTATATATCGCTCTACCTCTGTGTATATACTGTATATATCGCTCTACCTCTGTGTATATACTGTATATATCGCTCTACCTCTGTGTATATATACTGTATATATCGCTCTACCTCTGTGTATATACTGTATATATCGCTCTACCTCTGTATATATACTGTATATATCGCTCTACCTCTGTATATACTGTATATATCGCTCTACCTCTGTATATATACTGTATATATCGCTCTACCTCTGTGTATATACTGTATATATCGCTCTACCTCTGTATATACTGTATATATCGCTCTACCTCTGTGTGTATATACTGTATATATCGCTCTACCTCTGTGTATATACTGTATATATCGCTCTACCTGTGTGTATATACTGTATATATCGCTCTACCTATGTGTATATACTGTATATATCGCTCTACCTCTGTGTATATACTGTACATATGGCTCTACCTCTGTGTATACTGTATATATCGCTCTACCTCTGTGTATATACTGTATATATCGCTCTACCTCTGTGTATATATACTGTATATATCGCTCTACCTCTGTGTATATACTGTATATATCGCTCTACCTCTGTGTATATATACTGTATATATCGCTCTACCTCTGTGTATATACTGTATATATCGCTCTACCTCTGTGTATATACTGTATATATCGCTCTACCTCTGTGTATATACTGTATATATCGCTCTACCTCTGTATATACTGTATATATCGCTCTACCTCTGTGTGTATATACTGTATATATCGCTCTACCTCTGTGTATATACTGTATATATCGCTCTACCTCTGTGTATATACTGTATATATCGCTCTACCTGTGTGTATATACTGTATATATCGCTCTACCTGTGTGTATATACTGTATATATCGCTCTACCTCTGTATATATACTGTATATACCGCTCTACCTCTGTGTGTATACTGTATATATCGCTCTACCTCTGTGTATATACTGTATATATCGCTCTACCTGTGTGTATATACTGTATATATCGCTCTACCTGTGTGTATATACTGTATATATCGCTCTACCTCTGTATATATACTGTATATACCGCTCTACCTCTGTGTATATACTGTATATATCGCTCTACCTCTGTGTATACTGTATATATCGCTCTACGTCTGTGTATATACTGTATATATCGCTCTACCTCTGTATATATACTGTATATATCGCTCTACCTCTGTGTATATACTGTATATATCGCTCTACCTCTGTGTATATACTGTATATATCGCTCTACCTCTGTGTATATATACTGTATATATCGCTCTACCTCTGTATATATACTGTATATACCGCTCTACCTCTGTGTGTATACTGTATATATCGCTCTACCTCTGTGTATATACTGTATATATCGCTCTACCTGTGTGTATATACTGTATATATCGCTCTACCTCTGTGTATATACTGTATATATCGCTCTACCTCTGTATATATACTGTATATATCGCTCTACCTCTGTGTATATACTGTATATATCGCTCTACCTCTGTGTATATACTGTATATATCGCTCTACCTCTGTGTATACTGTATATATCGCTCTACCTCTGTGTATATACTGTATATATCGCTCTACCTCTGTATATACTGTATATATCGCTCTACCTCTGTGTATATACTGTATATATCGCTCTACCTCTGTGTGTATACTGTATATATCGCTCTACCTCTGTGTATATACTGTATATATGGCTCTACCTCTGTGTATATACTGTATATATCGCTCTACCTCTGTGTATATACTGTATATATCGCTCTACCTCTGTGTATATACTGTATATATCGCTCTACCTCTGTGTATATACTGTATATATCGCTCTACCTCTGTGTATATACTGTATATATCGCTCTACCTCTGTGTATATATACTGTATATATCGCTCTACCTCTGTGTATATACTGTATATATCGCTCTACCTCTGTATATACTGTATATATCGCTCTACCTCTGTGTATACTGTATATATCGCTCTACCTCTGTGTATATACTGTATATATCGCTCTACCTCTGTGTATATACTGTATATATCGCTCTACCTCTGTGTATATATACTGTATATATCGCTCTACCTCTGTGTATATACTGTATATATCGCTCTACCTCTGTGTATATACTGTATATATCGCTCTACCTCTGTGTATATACTGTATATATCGCTCTACCTCTGTGTATATACTGTATATATCGCTCTACCTCTGTGTATATATACTGTATATATCGCTCTACCTCTGTGTGTATACTGTATATATCGCTCTACCTCTGTGTATATACTGTATATATCGCTCTACCTCTGTATATATACTGTATATATCGCTCTACCTCTGTGTATATACTGTATATATCGCTCTACCTCTGTGTATATATACTGTATATATCGCTCTACCTCTGTATATATACTGTATATATCGCTCTACCTCTGTGTATATACTGTATATATCGCTCTACCTCTGTGTATATACTGTATATATCGCTCTACCTCTGTATATATACTGTATATATCGCTCTACCTCTGTATATACTGTATATATCGCTCTACCTCTGTGTATATACTGTATATATCGCTCTACCTCTGTATATACTGTATATATCGCTCTACCTCTGTGTATATACTGTATATATCGCTCTACCTCTGTGTATATACTGTATATATCGCTCTACCTCTGTATATATACTGTATATATCGCTCTACCTCTGTGTATACTGTATATATCGCTCTACCTCTGTATATACTGTATATATCGCTCTACCTCTGTGTATATACTGTATATATCGCTCTACCTCTGTATATATACTGTATATATCGCTCTACCTCTGTGTATATACTGTATATATCGCTCTACCTCTGTATATACTGTATATATCGCTCTACCTCTGTGTATATACTGTATATATCGCTCTACGTCTGTGTATATACTGTATATATCGCTCTACCTCTGTGTATATACTGTATATATCGCTCTACCTCCGTGTATATACTGTATATATCGCTCTACCTCTGTGTATATACTGTATATATCGCTCTACCTCTGTATATACTGTATATATCGCTCTACCTCTGTATATACTGTATATATCGCTCTACCTCTGTGTATACTGTATATATCGCTCTACCTCTGTGTATATACTGTATATATCGCTCTACCTCTGTGTATATACTGTATATATCGCTCTACCTCTGTGTATACTGTATATATCGCTCTACCTCTGTGTATATACTGTATATATTGCTCTACCTCTGTGTATATACTGTATATATCGCTCTACCTCTGTGTATATACTGTATATATCGCTCTACCTCTGTGTATATACTGTATATATCGCTCTACCTCTGTGTATATACTGTATATATCGCTCTACCTCTGTATATATACTGTATATATCGCTCTACCTCTGTGTATATATACTGTATATATCGCTCTACCTCTGTGTATATACTGTATATATCGCTCTACCTCTGTATATATACTGTATATATCGCTCTACCTCTGTGTATATACTGTATATATCGCTCTACCTCTGTGTATACTGTATATATCGCTCTACCTCTGTATATACTGTATATATCGCTCTACCTCTGTGTATATACTGTATATATCGCTCTACCTCTGTGTATATACTGTATATATCGCTCTACCTCTGTGTATATATACTGTATATATCGCTCTACCTCTGTGTATATACTGTATATATCGCTCTACCTCTGTGTATATACTGTATATATCGCTCTACCTCTGTGTATATATACTGTATATATCGCTCTACCTCTGTGTATATATACTGTATATATCGCTCTACCTCTGTGTATATACTGTATATATCGCTCTACCTCTGTGTATATACTGTATATATCGCTCTACCTCTGTGTATATACTGTATATATCGCTCTACCTCTGTGTATATATACTGTATATATCGCTCTACCTCTGTGTATATATACTGTATATATCGCTCTACCTCTGTGTATATACTGTATATATCGCTCTACCTCTGTGTATATACTGTATATATCGCTCTACCTCTGTGTATATACTGTATATATCGCTCTACCTGTGTATATACTGTATATATCGCTCTACCTCTGTGTATATACTGTATATATCGCTCTACCTGTGTATATACTGGATATATCGCTCTACCTCTGTGTATATACTGTATATATCGCTCTACCTGTGTATATATACTGTATATATCGCTCTACCTCTGTGTATATACTGTATATATCGCTCTACCTCTGTGTATATACTGTATATATCGCTCTACCTCTGTGTATATACTGTATATATCGCTCTACCTCTGTGTATATACTGTATATATGGCTCTACCTCTGTGTATATATACTGTATATATCGCTCTACCTCTGTGTGTATATACTGTATATATCGCTCTACCTCTGTATATACTGTATATATCGCTCTACCTCTGTGTATATACTGTATATATCGCTCTACCTCTGTGTATATATACTGTATATATCGCTCTACCTCTGTGTATATACTGTATATATCGCTCTACCTCTGTATATATACTGTATATATAGCTCTACCTCTGTGTGTATATACTGTATATATGGCTCTACCTCTGTGTATATACTGTATATATCGCTCTACCTCTGTGTATATACTGTATATATCGCTCTACCTCTGTGTATATACTGTATATATCGCTCTACCTCTGTGTATATATACTGTATATATCGCTCTACCTCTGTGTATATATACTGTATATATCGCTCTACCTCTGTGTATATACTGTATATATCGCTCTACCTCTGTGTGTATATACTGTATATATCGCTCTACCTCTGTGTATATACTGTATATATCGCTCTACCTCTGTGTATATACTGTATATATCGCTCTACCTCTGTATATACTGTATATATCACTCTACCTCTGTGTATATATCGCTCTACCTGTGTATATACTGTATATATCGCTCTACCTCTGTGTATATATCGCTCTACCTCTGTGTATATACTGTATATATCGCTCTACCTCTGTATATACTGTATATATCGCTCTACCTCTGTGTATATACTGTATATATTGCTCTACCTCTGTGTATATACTGTATATATCGCTCTACCTCTGTGTATATACTGTATATATCGCTCTACCTCTGTATATACTGTATATATCGCTCTACCTCTGTATATACTGTATATATCGCTCTACCTCTGTGTATATACTGTATATATCGCTCTACCTCTGTATATACTGTATATATCGCTCTACCTCTGTGTATATATACTGTATATATCGCTCTACCTCTGTGTATATACTGTATATATCGCTCTACCTCTGTGTATACTGTATATATCGCTCTACCTCTGTGTATATACTGTATATATCGCTCTACCTCTGTGTGTATACTGTATATATCGCTCTACCTCTGTGTATACTGTATATATCGCTCTACCTCTGTGTATATATACTGTATATATCGCTCTACCTCTGTGTATATATACTGTATATATCGCTCTACCTCTGTGTATACTGTATATATCGCTCTACCTCTGTGTATATACTGTATATATCGCTCTACCTCTGTGTATACTGTATATATCGCTCTACCTCTGTGTATATATACTGTATATATCGCTCTACCTCTGTGTATATACTGTATATATGGCTCTACCTCTGTGTATATATACTGTATATATCGCTCTACCTCTGTGTATATATACTGTATATATCGCTCTACCTCTGTGTATATATACTGTATATATCGCTCTACCTCTGTGTATATATACTGTATATATCGCTCTACCTCTGTGTATATACTGTATATATCGCTCTACCTCTGTGTATATATACTGTATATATCGCTCTACCTCTGTGTATACACTGTATATATCGCTCTACCTCTGTGTGTATATACTGTATATATCGCTCTACCTCTGTGTATATATACTGTATATATCGCTCTACCTCTGTGTATATACTGTATATATCGCTCTACCTCTGTATATATACTGTATATATCGCTCTACCTCTGTGTATATACTGTATATATCGCTCTACCTCCGTGTATATACTGTATATATCGCTCTACCTCTGTGTATATACTGTATATATCGCTCTACCTGTGTGTATATACTGTATATATCGCTCTACCTCTGTGTATATACTGTATATATCGCTCTACCTCTGTGTATATACTGTATATATGGCTCTACCTCTGTATATATACTGTATATATCGCTCTACCTCTGTATATACTGTATATATCGCTCTACCTCTGTATATATACTGTATATATCGCTCTACCTCTGTGTATACTGTATATATCGCTCTACCTCCGTGTATATACTGTATATATCGCTCTACCTCTGTGTATATACTGTATATATCACTCTACCTCTGTGTATATACTGTATATATCGCTCTACCTCTGTGTATACTGTATATATCGCTCTACCTCTGTGTATATATACTGTATATATCGCTCTACCTCTGTGTATATACTGTATATATCGCTCTACCTCTGTGTATATACTGTATATATCGCTCTACCTCTGTGTATATACTGTATATATCGCTCTACCTCTGTGTATACTGTATATATCGCTCTACCTCTGTGTATATATACTGTATATATCGCTCTACCTCTGTGTATATACTGTATATATCGCTCTACCTCTGTGTATACTGTATATATCGCTCTACCTCTGTGTATATACTGTATATATCGCTCTACCTCTGTGTATATATACTGTATATATCGCTCTACCTCTGTATATATACTGTATATATCGCTCTACCTCTGTGTGTATATACTGTATATATCGCTCTACCTCTGTGTATATACTGTATATATCGCTCTACCTCTGTATATACTGTATATATCGCTCTACCTCTGTGTATATACTGTATATATCGCTCTACCTCTGTGTATATACTGTATATATCGCTCTACCTCTGTGTATATACTGTATATATCGCTCTACCTCTGTGTGTATATACTGTATATATCGCTCTACCTCTGTATATACTGTATATATAGCTCTACCTCTGTGTATATACTGTATATATCGCTCTACCTCTGTGTATATACTGTATATATCGCTCTACCTCTGTGTATATACTGTATATATCGCTCTACCTCTGTGTATACTGTATATATCGCTCTACCTCTGTGTATATACTGTATATATCGCTCTACCTCTGTGTATATATACTGTATATATCGCTCTACCTCTGTATATATACTGTATATATCGCTCTACCTCTGTGTGTATATACTGTATATATCGCTCTACCTCTGTGTATATACTGTATATATCGCTCTACCTCTGTATATACTGTATATATCGCTCTACCTCTGTGTATATACTGTATATATCGCTCTACCTCTGTGTATATACTGTATATATCGCTCTACCTCTGTGTATATACTGTATATATCGCTCTACCTCTGTGTATATATACTGTATATATCGCTCTACCTCTGTATATATACTGTATATATCGCTCTACCTCTGTATATACTGTATATATCGCTCTACCTCTGTGTGTATATACTGTATATATCGCTCTACCTCTGTGTATATACTGTATATATCGCTCTACCTCTGTGTATATACTGTATATATCGCTCTACCTCTGTGTGTATATACTGTATATATCGCTCTACCTCTGTGTATATACTGTATATATCGCTCTACCTCTGTATATACTGTATATATCGCTCTACCTCTGTGTATATACTGTATATATCGCTCTACCTCTGTGTATATACTGTATATATCGCTCTACCTCTGTGTATACTGTATATATCGCTCTACCTCTGTGTATACACTGTATATATCGCTCTACCTCTGTGTATACACTGTATATATCGCTCTACCTCTGTATATATACTGTATATATCGCTCTACCTCTGTATATATACTGTATATATCGCTCTACCTCTGTGTGTATACTGTATATATCGCTCTACCTCTGTGTATATACTGTATATATCGCTCTACCTCTGTGTATATACTGTATATATCGCTCTACCTCTGTGTATACTGTATATATCGCTCTACCTCTGTGTATATACTGTATATATCGCTCTACCTCTGTATATATACTGTATATATCGCTCTACCTCTGTGTATATACTGTATATATCGCTCTACCTGTGTATATACTGTATATATCGCTCTACCTCTGTGTATATACTGTATATATCGCTCTACCTCTGTGTGTATACTGTATATATCTCTCTACCTCTGTGTATATACTGTATATATCGCTCTACCTCTGTATATATACTGTATATATCGCTCTACCTCTGTGTATATACTGTATATATCGCTCTACCTCTGTATATACTGTATATATCGCTCTACCTCTGTATATACTGTATATATCGCTCTACCTCTGTGTATATACTGTATATATCGCTCTACCTCTCTGTATATACTGTATATATCGCTCTACCTCTGTATATACTGTATATATCGCTCTACCTCTGTATATACTGTATATATCGCTCTACCTCTGTATATACTGTATATATCGCTCTACCTCTGTGTATATACTGTATATATCGCTCTACCTCTGTGTATACTGTATATATCGCTCTACCTCTGTGTATATACTGTATATATCGCTCTACCGCTGTATATACTGTATATATCGCTCTACCTCTGTGTATATACTGTATATATCGCTCTACCTCTGTGTATATACTGTATATATCGCTCTACCTCTGTGTATATACTGTATATATCGCTCTACCTCTGTGTATACACTGTATATATCGCTCTACCTCTGTGTATATATACTGTATATATCGCTCTACCTCTGTGTATATACTGTATATATCGCTCTACCTCCGTGTATATACTGTATATATCGCTCTACCTCTGTATATATACTGTATATATCGCTCTACCTCTGTGTATATACTGTATATATCGCTCTACCTCTGTATATATACTGTATATATCGCTCTACCTCTGTGTATACACTGTATATATCGCTCTACCTCTGTGTATATATACTGTATATATCGCTCTACCTCTGTGTATATATACTGTATATATCGCTCTACCTCTGTGTATATACTGTATATATCGCTCTACCTCTGTATATACTGTATATATTGCTCTACGTCTGTGTATATACTGTACATATGGCTCTACCTCTGTATATACTGTATATATCGCTCTACCTCTGTGTATATACTGTATATATCGCTCTACCTGTGTATATACTGTATATATCGCTCTACCTCTGTGTATATATCGCTCTACCTCTGTGTATATACTGTATATATCGCTCTACCTCTGTATATACTGTATATATCGCTCTACCTCTGTATATACTGTATATATCGCTCTACCTCTGTGTATATACTGTATATATTGCTCTACCTCTGTGTATATACTGTATATATCGCTCTACCTCTGTGTATATACTGTATATATCGCTCTACCTCTGTATATACTGTATATATCGCTCTACCTCTGTGTATATACTGTATATATCGCTCTACCTCTGTGTATATACTGTATATATCGCTCTACCTCTGTGTATATACTGTATATATCGCTCTACCTCTGTGTATATACTGTATATATCGCTCTACCTCTGTATATACTGTATATATCGCTCTACCTCTGTGTATATACTGTATATATCGCTCTACCTCTGTATATACTGTATATATCGCTCTACCTCTGTGTATATACTGTATATATCGCTCTACCTCTGTGTATATACTGTATATATCGCTCTACCTCTGTGTATACTGTATATATCGCTCTACCTCTGTGTATATACTGTATATATCGCTCTACCTCTGTGTATACTGTATATATCGCTCTACCTCTGTGTATATACTGTATATATCGCTCTACGTCTGTGTATATACTGTATATATCGCTCTACCTCTGTGTATATACTGTATATATGGCTCTACCTCTGTATATACTGTATATATTGCTCTACCTCTGTGTATATACTGTATATATCGCTCTACCTCTGTGTATATACTGTATATATCGCTCTACCTCTGTGTATATACTGTATATATCGCTCTACCTCTGTGTATATACTGTATATATCGCTCTACCTCTGTGTATATACTGTATATATCGCTCTACCTCTGTGTATACTGTATATATCGCTCTACCTCTGTGTATATACTGTATATATCGCTCTACCTCTGTGTATACTGTATATATCGCTCTACCTCTGTGTATATACTGTATATATCGCTCTACCTCTGTGTATATACTGTATATATCGCTCTACCTCTGTGTATATACTGTATATATCGCTCTACCTCTGTATATACACTGTATATATCGCTCTACCTCTGTGTATACACTGTATATATCGCTCTACCTCTGTATATATACTGTATATATAGCTCTACCTCTGTGTATATACTGTATATATCGCTCTACCTGTGTATATACTGTATATATCGCTCTACCTCTGTATATACTGTATATATCGCTCTACCTCTGTGTATATATACTGTATATATCGCTCTACCTCTGTGTATATACTGTATATATCGCTCTACCTCTGTGTATACACTGTATATATCGCTCTACCTCTGTGTGTATATACTGTATATATCACTCTACCTCTGTGTATACACTGTATATATCGCTCTACCTCTGTGTGTATATACTGTATATATCGCTCTACCTCTGTGTATATATACTGTATATATCGCTCTACCTCTGTGTATATATACTGTATATATCGCTCTACCTCTGTATATATACTGTATATATCGCTCTACCTCTGTGTGTATATACTGTATATATCGCTCTACCTCTGTGTATATACTGTATATATCGCTCTACCTCTGTGTATATACTGTATATATCGCTCTACCTGTGTATATACTGTATATATCGCTCTACCTCTGTGTATATACTGTATATATCGCTCTACCTGTGTGTATATACTGTATATACCGCTCTACCTCTGTGTGTATATACTGTATATATCGCTCTACCTCTGTATATATACTGTATATATCGCTCTACCTCTGTGTATATACTGTATATATCGCTCTACCTCTGTGTATATATACTGTATATATTGCTCTACCTCTGTGTATATACTGTATATATCGCTCTACCTCTGTATATATACTGTATATATCGCTCTACCTCTGTGTATATATACTGTATATATCGCTCTACCTCTGTGTATATACTGTATATATCGCTCTACCTCTGTATATACTGTATATATCGCTCTACCTCTGTATATACTGTATATATCGCTCTACCTCTGTATATACTGTATATATCGCTCTACCTCTGTATATATACTGTATATATCGCTCTACCTCTGTGTATATACTGTATATATCGCTCTACCTCTGTGTATATACTGTATATATCGCTCTACCTCTGTGTATATACTGTATATATCGCTCTACCTCTGTATATATACTGTATATATCGCTCTACCTCTGTATATATACTGTATATATCGCTCTACCTCTGTATATACTGTATATATCGCTCTACCTCTGTGTATATATACTGTATATATCGCTCTACCTCTGTGTATATACTGTATATATCGCTCTACCTCTGTATATACTGTATATATCGCTCTACCTCTGTGTATATACTGTATATATCGCTCTACCTCTGTATATATACTGTATATATCGCTCTACCTCTGTGTATATACTGTATATATCGCTCTACCTGTGTATATACTGTATATATCGCTCTACCTCTGTGTATATACTGTATATATCGCTCTACCTCTGTGTATATACTGTATATATCGCTCTACCTCTGTATATACTGTATATATCGCTCTACCTCTGTGTATATACTGTATATATCGCTCTACCTCTGTATATACTGTATATATCGCTCTACCTCTGTATATATACTGTATATATCGCTCTACCTCTGTGTATATACTGTATATATCGCTCTACCTCTGTATATATACTGTATATATCGCTCTACCTCTGTGTATATACTGTATATATCGCTCTACCTGTGTATATACTGTATATATCGCTCTACCTCTGTGTATATACTGTATATATCGCTCTACCTCTGTGTATATACTGTACATATCGCTCTACCTCTGTGTATATACTGTATATATCGCTCTACCTCTGTGTATACTGTATATATCGCTCTACCTCTGTGTGTATATACTGTATATATCGCTCTACCTCTGTGTATATACTGTATATATCGCTCTACCTCTGTGTATATACTGTATATATCGCTCTACCTCTGTGTATATACTGTATATATCGCTCTACCTCTGTGTATATACTGTATATATCGCTCTACCTCTGTGTATACACTGTATATATCGCTCTACCTCTGTGTATATACTGTATATATCGCTCTACCTCTGTATATACTGTATATATCGCTCTACCTCTGTGTATATACTGTATATATCGCTCTACCTCTGTGTATATACTGTATATATCGCTCTCTACCTCCGTGTATATACTGTATATATCGCTCTACCTCTGTGTATACACTGTATATATCGCTCTACCTCTGTGTATATATACTGTATATATCGCTCTACCTCTGTGTATATATCGCTCTACCTCTGTGTATATATACTGTATATATCGCTCTACCTCTGTGTATATACTGTATATATCGCTCTACCTCTGTATATACTGTATATATCGCTCTACCTCTGTGTATATATACTGTATATATCGCTCTACCTCTGTGTATATACTGTATATATCGCTCTACCTCTGTGTATATACTGTATATATCGCTCTACCTCTGTGTATATACTGTATATATCGCTCTACCTCTGTGTATATACTGTATATATCGCTCTACCTCTGTGTATATACTGTATATATCGCTCTACCTCTGTGTATATACTGTATATATCGCTCTACCTCTGTGTATATACTGTATATATCGCTCTACCTCTGTGTATATACTGTATATATCGCTCTACCTCTGTGTATATACTGTATATATCGCTCTACCTGTGTGTATATACTGTATATATCGCTCTACCTCTGTGTATACTGTATATATCGCTCTACCTCTGTATATACTGTATATATCGCTCTACCTCTGTGTATATACTGTATATATCGCTCTACCTCTGTATATACTGTACATATGGCTCTACCTCTGTATATACTGTATATATCGCTCTACCTCTGTGTGTATATACTGTATATATCGCTCTACCTCTGTGTATATACTGTATATATCGCTCTACCTCTGTGTATATACTGTATATATCGCTCTACCTCTGTGTGTATACTGTATATATCGCTCTACCTCTGTGTATATACTGTATATATCGCTCTACCTCTGTGTGTATATACTGTATATATCGCTCTACCTCTGTGTATATACTGTATATATCGCTCTACCTCTGTGTATATACTGTATATATCGCTCTACCTCTGTGTATATACTGTATATATCGCTCTACCTCTGTGTATATACTGTATATATCGCTCTACCTCTGTGTATATACTGTATATATCGCTCTACCTCTGTGTATATACTGTATATATCGCTCTACCTCTGTGTATATACTGTATATATCGCTCTACCTCTGTATATACTGTATATATCGCTCTACCTCTGTGTATATATACTGTATATATCGCTCTACCTCTGTATATACTGTATATATCGCTCTACCTCTGTGTATATATACTGTATATATCGCTCTACCTCTGTGTATATACTGTATATATCGCTCTACCTCTGTGTATATACTGTATATATCGCTCTACCTCTGTGTATATACTGTATATATCGCTATACCTCTGTGTATATACTGTATATATCGCTCTACCTCTGTATATATACTGTATATATCGCTCTACCTCTGTGTATATACTGTATATATCGCTCTACCTCTGTGTATATACTGTATATATCGCTCTACCTCTGTGTATATACTGTATATATCGCTCTACCTCTGTGTATATACTGTATATATCGCTCTACCTCTGTATATACTGTATATATCGCTCTACCTCTGTGTATATACTGTATATATCGCTCTACCTCTGTGTATATATACTGTATATATCGCTCTACCTCTGTATATACTGTATATATCGCTCTACCTCTGTGTGTATACTGTATATATCGCTCTACCTCTGTGTGTATATACTGTATATATCGCTCTACCTCTGTGTATATACTGTATATATCGCTCTACCTCTGTGTATATACTGTATATATCGCTCTACCTCTGTGTATATTGTATATATCGCTCTACCTCTGTGTATATACTGTATATATCGCTCTACCTCTGTGTATATACTGTATATATCGCTCTACCTCTGTGTATATATACTGTATATATCGCTCTACCTCTGTGTATATACTGTATATATCGCTCTACCTCTGTGTATATACTGTATATATCGCTCTACCTCTGTGTATACTGTATATATCGCTCTACCTCTGTGTATATACTGTATATATCGCTCTACCTCTGTGTATATACTGTATATATCGCTCTACCTCTGTATATACTGTATATATCGCTCTACCTCTGTATATACTGTATATATCGCTCTACCTCTGTGTATATACTGTATATATCGCTCTACCTCTGTGTATATACTGTATATATCGCTCTACCTCTGTATATACTGTATATATCGCTCTACCTCTGTGTATACTGTATATATCGCTCTACCTCTGTGTATATACTGTATATATCGCTCTACCTCTGTATATACTGTATATATCGCTCTACCTCTGTGTATATACTGTATATATCGCTCTACCTCCGTGTATATACTGTATATATCGCTCTACCTCTGTGTATATACTGTATATATCGCTCTACCTCTGTGTATATACTGTATATATCGCTCTACCTCTGTGTATATACTGTATATATCGCTCTACCTCTGTGTGTATATACTGTATATATCGCTCTACCTCTGTGTATATACTGTATATATCGCTCTACCTCTGTATATATACTGTATATATCGCTCTACCTCTGTGTGTATACTGTATATATCGCTCTACCTCTGTGTATATACTCTATATATCGCTCTACCTCTGTGTATATACTCTATATATCGCTCTACCTCTGTGTATATACTGTATATATCGCTCTACCTCTGTGTATATACTGTATATATCGCTCTACCTCTGTGTGTATATACTGTATATATCGCTCTACCTCTGTGTGTATACTGTATATATCGCTCTACCTCTGTGTATATACTCTATATATCGCTCTACCTCTGTGTATATACTCTATATATCGCTCTACCTCTGTGTATATACTGTATATATCGCTCTACCTCTGTGTATATATACTGTATATATCGCTCTACCTCTGTGTGTATATACTGTATATATCGCTCTACCTCTGTATATACTGTATATATCGCTCTACCTCTGTGTATATACTGTATATATCGCTCTACCTCTGTGTATACACTGTATATATCGCTCTACCTCTGTGTATATATACTGTATATATCGCTCTACCTCTGTGTGTATATACTGTATATATCGCTCTACCTCTGTATATACTGTATATATCGCTCTACCTCTGTGTATATACTGTATATATCGCTCTACGTCTGTGTATATACTGTATATATCGCTCTACCTCTGTGTATATATACTGTATATATCGCTCTACCTGTGTATATACTGTATATATCGCTCTACCTCTGTGTATATATACTGTATATATCGCTCTACCTGTGTGTGTATATACTGTATATATCGCTCTACCTCTGTGTATATACTGTATATATAGCTCTACCTGTGTATATACTGTATATATCGCTCTACCTCTGTGTATACTGTATATATCGCTCTACCTCTGTGTATATACTGTATATATCGCTCTACCTCTGTATATACTGTATATATAGCTCTACCTGTGTATATACTGTATATATCGCTCTACCTCTGTGTATACTGTATATATCGCTCTACCTCTGTGTATATACTGTATATATAGCTCTACCTGTGTATATACTGTATATATCGCTCTACCTCTGTGTATACACTGTATATATCGCTCTACCTCTGTGTATACTGTATATATCGCTCTACGTCTGTGTATATACTGTATATATCGCTCTACCTCTGTGTATATACTGTATATATCGCTCTACCTCTGTGTATATACTGTATATATCGCTCTACCTCTGTATATACTGTATATATCGCTCTACCTCTGTATATACTGTATATATCGCTCTACCTCTGTGTATATACTGTATATATCGCTCTACCTCTGTGTATATACTGTATATATCGCTCTACCTCTGTGTATATACTGTATATATCGCTCTACCTCTGTGTATATACTGTATATATCGCTCTACCTGTGTGTATATACTGTATATATCGCTCTACCTCTGTGTGTATACTGTATATATCGCTCTACCTCTGTGTATATACTGTATATATCGCTCTACCTCTGTGTATACTGTATATATCGCTCTACCTCTGTGTATATACTGTATATATCGCTCTACCTCTGTGTATATACACTGTATATATCGCTCTACCTCTGTGTATATATCGCTCTACCTCTGTGTGTATACTGTATATATCGCTCTACCTCTGTGTATATACTGTATATATCGCTCTACCTCTGTGTATATACTGTATATATCGCTCTACCTCGGTGTATATACTGTATATATCGCTCTACCTCTGTGTGTATATACTATATATATCGCTCTACCTCTGTGTATATACTGTATATATCGCTCTACCTCTGTGTATATACTGTATATATCGCTCTACCTCTGTGTATATATACTGTATATATCGCTCTACCTCTGTGTATATATACTGTATATATCGCTCTACCTCTGTGTATATACTGTATATATCGCTCTACCTCTGTGTATATACTGTATATATCGCTCTACCTCTGTGTATATACTGTATATATCGCTCTACCTCTGTGTATATACTGTATATATCGCTCTACCTCTGTGTATATACTGTATATATCGCTCTACCTCTGTGTATATATACTGTATATATCGCTCTACCTCTGTGTATATACTGTATATATCGCTCTACCTCTGTGTATATACTGTATATATCGCTCTACCTCTGTGTATATACTGTATATATCGCTCTACCTCTGTGTATATACTGTATATATCGCTCTACCTCTGTATATATACTGTATATATCGCTCTACCTCTGTGTATATACTGTATATATCGCTCTACCTCTGTGTATATACTGTATATATCGCTCTACCTCTGTGTATATACTGTATATATCGCTCTACCTCTGTGTATATACTGTATATATCGCTCTACCTCTGTGTATATACTGTATATATCGCTCTACCTCTGTATATACTGTATATATCGCTCTACCTCTGTGTATATACTGTATATATCGCTCTACCTCTGTGTATACTGTATATATCGCTCTACCTCTGTGTATATACTGTATATATCGCTCTACCTCTGTGTATATATACTGTATATATCGCTCTACCTCTGTGTATATACTGTATATATCGCTCTACCTCTGTGTATATATACTGTATATATCGCTCTACCTCTGTGTATATACTGTATATATCGCTCTACCTCTGTGTATATACTGTATATATTGCTCTACCTCTGTGTATATACTGTATATATCGCTCTACCTCTGTGTATATACTGTATATATCGCTCTACGTCTGTGTATATACTGTATATATCGCTCTACCTCTGTATATACTGTATATATCGCTCTACCTCTGTGTATATACTGTATATATCGCTCTACCTCTGTGTATATACTGTATATATGGCTCTACCTCTGTATATACTGTATATATCGCTCTACCTCTGTGTATATACTGTATATATCGCTCTACCTCTGTGTGTATATACTGTATATATGGCTCTACCTCTGTATATACTGTATATATCGCTCTACCTCTGTGTATACTGTATATATCGCTCTACCTCTGTGTATATACTGTATATATCGCTCTACCTCTGTGTATATACACTGTATATATCGCTCTACCTCTGTGTATATATCGCTCTACCTCTGTGTGTATACTGTATATATCGCTCTACCTCTGTATATATACTGTATATATCGCTCTACCTCGGTGTATATACTGTATATATCGCTCTACCTCTGTGTGTATATACTATATATATCGCTCTACCTCTGTGTATATACTGTATATATCGCTCTACCTCTGTGTATATACTGTATATATCGCTCTACCTCTGTGTATATATACTGTATATATCGCTCTACCTCTGTGTATATATACTGTATATATCGCTCTACCTCTGTGTATATACTGTATATATCGCTCTACCTCTGTGTATATACTGTATATATCGCTCTACCTCTGTGTATATACTGTATATATCGCTCTACCTCTGTGTATATACTGTATATATCGCTCTACCTCTGTGTATATATACTGTATATATCGCTCTACCTCTGTGTATATATACTGTATATATCGCTCTACCTCTGTGTATATACTGTATATATCGCTCTACGTCTGTGTATATACTGTATATATCGCTCTACCTCTGTGTATATATACTGTATATATCGCTCTACCTCTGTGTATACTGTATATATCGCTCTACCTCTGTGTATATACTGTATATATCGCTCTACCTCTGTGTATATACTGTATATATCGCTCTACCTCTGTGTATATACTGTATATATGGCTCTACCTCTGTATATACTGTATATATCGCTCTACCTCTGTGTATATACTGTATATATCGCTCTACCTCTGTGTATATACTGTATATATCGCTCTACCTCTGTGTGTATATACTGTATATATGGCTCTACCTCTGTATATACTGTATATATCGCTCTACCTCTGTGTATATACTGTATATATCGCTCTACCTCTGTGTGTATATACTGTATATATGGCTCTACCTCTGTATATACTGTATATATCGCTCTACCTCTGTGTATACTGTATATATCGCTCTACCTCTGTGTATATACTGTATATATAGCTCTACCTGTGTATATACTGTATATATCGCTCTACCTCTGTGTATATACTGTATATATCGCTCTACCTCTGTATATACTGTATATATCGCTCTACCTCTGTGTATATACTGTACATATGGCTCTACCTCTGTATATACTGTATATATCGCTCTACGTCTGTGTATATACTGTATATATCGCTCTACCTCTGTATATACTGTATATATCGCTCTACCTCTGTATATATACTGTATATATCGCTCTACCTCTGTATATACTGTATATATCGCTCTACCTCTGTATATACTGTATATATCGCTCTACCTCTGTGTATATACTGTATATATCGCTCTACCTCTGTGTGTATACTGTATATATCGCTCTACCTCTGTGTATACTGTATATATCGCTCTACCTCTGTGTATATACTGTATATATCGCTCTACCTCTGTGTATATACTGTATATATCGCTCTACCTCTGTGTATATACACTGTATATATCGCTCTACCTCTGTGTATATACTGTATATATCGCTCTACCTCTGTGTGTATATACTGTATATATCGCTCTACCTCTGTATATATACTGTATATATCGCTCTACCTCTGTATATATACTGTATATATCGCTCTACCTGTGTATATACTGTATATATCGCTCTACCTCTGTGTATATATACTGTATATATCGCTCTACCTCTGTGTATATACTGTATATATCGCTCTACCTCTGTATATACTGTATATATCGCTCTACCTCTGTGTATATATACTGTATATATCGCTCTACCTCTGTGTATATACTGTATATATCGCTCTACCTCTGTATATACTGTATATATCGCTCTACCTCTGTGTATATATACTGTATATATCGCTCTACCTCTGTGTATATACTGTATATATCGCTCTACCTCTGTGTATATACTGTATATATCGCTCTACCTCTGTGTATATACTGTATATATCGCTCTACCTCTGTGTATATACTGTATATATCGCTCTACCTCTGTGTGTATATACTGTATATACCGCTCTACCTCTGTGTATATACTGTATATATCGCTCTACCTCTGTATATACTGTATATATCGCTCTACCTCTGTGTATACTGTATATATCGCTCTACCTCTGTGTATATACTGTATATATCGCTCTACCTCTGTGTATATACTGTATATATCGCTCTACCTCTGTGTATATACTGTATATATCGCTCTACCTCTGTGTATATACTGTATATATCGCTCTACCTCTGTATATATACTGTATATATCGCTCTACCTCTGTGTGTATATACTGTATATATGGCTCTACCTCTGTATATACTGTATATATCGCTCTACCTCTGTGTATATATACTGTATATATGGCTCTACCTCTGTATATACTGTATATATCGCTCTACCTCTGTATATATACTGTATATATCGCTCTACCTCTGTATATACTGTATATATCGCTCTACCTCTGTGTATATATACTGTATATATGGCTCTACCTCTGTATATACTGTATATATCGCTCTACCTCTGTATATATACTGTATATATCGCTCTACCTCTGTATATATACTGTATATATCGCTCTACCTGTGTATATACTGTATATATCGCTCTACCTCTGTGTATATATACTGTATATATCGCTCTACCTCTGTGTATATACTGTATATATCGCTCTACCTCTGTATATACTGTATATATCGCTCTACCTCTGTGTATATATACTGTATATATCGCTCTACCTCTGTGTATATACTGTATATATCGCTCTACCTCTGTATATACTGTATATATCGCTCTACCTCTGTGTATATATACTGTATATATCGCTCTACCTCTGTGTATATACTGTATATATCGCTCTACCTCTGTGTATATACTGTATATATCGCTCTACCTCTGTGTATATACTGTATATATCGCTCTACCTCTGTGTATATACTGTATATATCGCTCTACCTCTGTGTGTATATACTGTATATACCGCTCTACCTCTGTGTATATACTGTATATATCGCTCTACCTCTGTATATACTGTATATATCGCTCTACCTCTGTGTATATACTGTATATATCGCTCTACCTCTGTGTGTATATACTGTATATATGGCTCTACCTCTGTATATACTGTATATATCGCTCTACCTCTGTGTATATATACTGTATATATGGCTCTACCTCTGTATATACTGTATATATCGCTCTACCTCTGTATATACTGTATATATCGCTCTACCTCTGTGTATATATACTGTATATATCGCTCTACCTCTGTGTATATACTGTATATATCGCTCTACCTCTGTGTATATACTGTATATATCGCTCTACCTCTGTGTATATACTGTATATATCGCTCTACCTCTGTGTATATACTGTATATATCGCTCTACCTCTGTGTGTATATACTGTATATATCGCTCTACCTGTGTGTATATACTGTATATATCGCTCTACCTCTGTGTATATACTGTATATATCGCTCTACCTCTGTGTATATATACTGTATATATCGCTCTACCTCTGTGTATATACTGTATATATCGCTCTACCTCTGTATATACTGTATATATCGCTCTACCTCTGTGTATATACTGTATATATCGCTCTACCTCTGTGTATATACTGTATATATCGCTCTACCTCTGTGTATATACTGTATATATCGCTCTACCTCTGTGTGTATACTGTATATATCGCTCTACCTCTGTGTATATACTGTATATATCGCTCTACCTCTGTGTATATACTGTATATATCGCTCTACCTCTGTGTATATACTGTATATATCGCTCTACCTCTGTGTATATACTGTATATATCGCTCTACCTCTGTGTATATACTGTATATATCGCTCTACCTCTGTGTATATACTGTATATATCGCTCTACCTCTGTGTATATACTGTATATATCGCTCTACCTCTGTATATACTG
This sequence comes from Rhinoderma darwinii, assembly GCF_050947455.1. Lineage (NCBI taxonomy): Eukaryota > Metazoa > Chordata > Amphibia > Anura > Rhinodermatidae > Rhinoderma > Rhinoderma darwinii. Next base: position 293,168 of record NC_134694.1, read on the forward strand.
TATATATCGCTCTACCTCTGTGTATATACTGTATATATCGCTCTACCTCTGTGTATATACTGTATATATCGCTCTACCTCTGTATATATACTGTATATATCGCTCTACCTCTGTGTATATACTGTATATATCGCTCTACCTCTGTATATATACTGTATATATCGCTCTACCTCTGTATATATACTGTATATATCGCTCTACCTCTGTGTATATACTGTATATATCGCTCTACCTCTGTGTATATACTGTATATATCGCTCTACCTCTGTGTGTATACTGTATATATCGCTCTACCTGTGTGTATATACTGTATATATCGCTCTACCTCTGTGTATATACTGTATATATCGCTCTACCTCTGTGTGTATATATCGCTCTACCTCTGTGTATATATACTGTATATATCGCTCTACCTCTGTGTATACTGTATATATCGCTCTACCTCTGTGTATATACTGTATATATCGCTCTACCTCTGTATATATACTGTATATATCGCTCTACCTCTGTGTATACTGTATATATCGCTCTACCTCTGTGTATATACTGTATATATCGCTCTACCTCTGTGTATATATACTGTATATATCGCTCTACCTCTGTGTATACTGTATATATCGCTCTACCTCTGTGTATATACTGTATATATCGCTCTACCTCTGTGTATATACTGTATATATCGCTCTACCTCTGTGTGTATATACTGTATATATCGCTCTACCTCTGTATATATACTGTATATATCGCTCTACCTCTGTATATATACTGTATATATCGCTCTACCTCTGTGTATATACTGTATATATCGCTCTACCTCTGTATATATACTGTATATATCGCTCTACCTCTGTGTATATACTGTATATATCGCTCTACCTCTGTGTATATACTGTATATATCGCTCTACCTCTGTGTATATACTGTATATATCGCTCTACCTCTGTGTATATACTGTATATATCGCTCTACCTCTGTGTATATACTGTATATATCGCTCTACCTCTGTGTATATACTGTATATATCGCTCTACCTCTGTGTGTGTATATACTGTATATATCGCTCTACCTCTGTGTATATACTGTATATATCGCTCTACCTCTGTGTATACTGTATATATCGCTCTACCTCTGTGTATATACTGTATATATCGCTCTACCTCCGTGTATACTGTATATATCGCTCTACCTCTGTGTATATACTGTATATATCGCTCTACCTCTGTGTATATACTGTATATATCGCTCTACCTCTGTGTATACTGTATATATCGCTCTACCTCTGTGTATATACTGTATATATCGCTCTACCTCTGTGTATATATACTGTATATATCGCTCTACCTCTGTATATACTGTATATATCGCTCTACCTCTGTGTATATACTGTATATATCGCTCTACCTCTGTATATACTGTATATATCGCTCTACCTCTGTATATACTGTATATATCGCTCTACCTCTGTGTATATATACTGTATATATCGCTCTACCTCTGTATATACTGTATATATCGCTCTACCTCTGTGTATATACTGTATATATCGCTCTACCTCTGTATATATACTGTATATATCGCTCTACCTCTGTGTATATATACTGTATATATCGCTCTACCTCTGTGTATATATACTGTATATATCGCTCTACCTCTGTGTATATACTGTATATATCGCTCTACCTCTGTGTATATATACTGTATATATCGCTCTACCTCTGTATATACTGTATATATCGCTCTACCTCTGTGTATATACTGTATATATCGCTCTACCTCTGTGTATATATACTGTACATATGGCTCTACCTCTGTATATACTGTATATATCGCTCTACCTCTGTGTATATACTGTATATATCGCTCTACCTCTGTATATATACTGTATATATCGCTCTACCTCTGTGTATATATACTGTATATATCGCTCTACCTCTGTGTATATACTGTATATATCGCTCTACCTCTGTGTATATACTGTATATATCGCTCTACCTCTGTATATACTGTATATATTGCTCTACCTCTGTGTATATACTGTATATATCGCTCTACCTCTGTGTATATACTGTATATATCGCTCTACCTCTGTGTATATACTGTATATATCGCTCTACCTCTGTGTATACTGTATATATCGCTCTACCTCTGTGTATATACTGTATATATCGCTCTACCTCTGTGTATATACTGTATATATCGCTCTACCTCTGTGTATATACTGTATATATCGCTCTACCTCTGTGTATACTGTATATATCGCTCTACCTCTTTGTATATACTGTATATATCGCTCTACCTCTGTGTATATACTGTATATATCGCTCTACCTCTGTGTATATACTGTATATATCGCTCTACCTCTGTATATATACTGTATATATCGCTCTACCTGTGTGTATATACTGTATATATCGCTCTACCTCTGTATATATACTGTATATATCGCTCTACCTCTGTATATACTGTATATATCGCTCTACCTCTGTGTGTACTGTATATATCGCTCTACCTCTGTGTATATACTGTATATATCGCTCTACCTCTGTATATACTGTATATATCGCTCTACCTCTGTATATACTGTATATATCGCTCTACCTCTGTGTATATACTGTACATATGGCTCTACCTCTGTATATACTGTATATATCGCTCTACCTCTTTGTATATACTGTATATATCGCTCTACCTCTGTGTATATACTGTATATATCGCTCTACCTCTGTGTATATACTGTATATATCGCTCTACCTGTGTATATACTGTATATATCGCTCTACCTCTGTGTATATACTGTATATATCGCTCTACCTCTGTGTATATATACTGTATATATCGCTCTACCTCTGTGTATATATACTGTATATATCGCTCTACCTCTGTGTATATACTGTATATATCGCTCTACCTCTGTGTATATACTGTATATATCGCTCTACCTCTGTGTATATACTGTATATATCGCTCTACCTCTGTATATACTGTATATATCGCTCTACCTCTGTATATACTGTATATATCGCTCTACCTCTGTGTATATATACTGTATATATCGCTCTACCTCTGTGTATATACTGTATATATCGCTCTACCTCTGTGTATATACTGTATATATCGCTCTACCTCTGTATATACTGTATATATCGCTCTACCTCTGTGTATATACTGTATATATCGCTCTACCTCTGTGTATATACTGTATATATCGCTCTACCTCTGTGTATATATACTGTATATATCGCTCTACCTCTGTGTATATACTGTATATATCGCTCTACCTCTGTGTATATACTGTATATATCGCTCTACCTCTGTATATATACTGTATATATCGCTCTACCTCTGTGTATACTGTATATATCGCTCTACCTCTGTGTATATACTGTATATATCGCTCTACCTCTGTGTATATACTGTATATATCGCTCTACCTCTGTGTATATATACTGTATATATCGCTCTACCTCTGTGTATATACTGTATATATCGCTCTACCTCTGTGTATACTGTATATATCGCTCTACCTCTGTGTATATACTGTATATATCGCTCTACCTCTGTGTATATACTGTATATATCGCTCTACCTCTGTGTATACTGTATATATCGCTCTACCTCTGTGTATATACTGTATATATCGCTCTACCTCTGTGTATATACTGTATATATCGCTCTACCTCTGTGTATACTGTATATATCGCTCTACCTCTGTATATACTGTATATATCGCTCTACCTCTGTGTATATATACTGTATATATCGCTCTACCTCTGTATATATACTGTATATATCGCTCTACCTCTGTATATACTGTATATATCGCTCTACCTCTGTGTATATACTGTATATATCGCTCTACCTCTGTGTGTATATACTGTATATATCGCTCTACCTCTGTATATATACTGTATATATCGCTCTACCTCTGTATATATACTGTATATATCGCTCTACCTCTGTGTATACTGTATATATCGCTCTACCTCTGTATATATACTGTATATATCGCTCTACCTCTGTGTATATACTGTATATATCGCTCTACCTCTGTGTATATATACTGTATATATCGCTCTACCTCTGTGTATATACTGTATATATCGCTCTACCTCTGTGTATATACTGTATATATCGCTCTACCTCTGTATATATACTGTATATATCGCTCTACCTCTGTGTATATACTGTATATATCGCTCTACCTCTGTGTATACTGTATATATCGCTCTACCTCTGTATATATACTGTATATATCGCTCTACCTCTGTGTATATACTGTATATATCGCTCTACCTCTGTGTATATATACTGTATATATCGCTCTACCTCTGTGTATATACTGTATATATCGCTCTACCTCTGTGTATATACTGTATATATCGCTCTACCTCTGTATATATACTGTATATATCGCTCTACCTCTGTGTATACTGTATATATCGCTCTACGTCTGTGTATATACTGTATATATCGCTCTACGTCTGTGTATATACTGTATATATCGCTCTACCTCTGTGTATATACTGTATATATCGCTCTACCTCTGTGTATATACTGTATATATCGCTCTACCTCTGTATATATACTGTATATATCGCTCTACCTCTGTGTATATACTGTATATATCGCTCTACCTCTGTGTGTATATACTGTATATATCGCTCTACCTCTGTGTATATACTGTATATATCGCTCTACCTCTGTGTATATATACTGTATATATCGCTCTACCTCTGTGTATATATACTGTATATATCGCTCTACCTCTGTGTATATACTGTATATATCGCTCTACCTCTGTGTGTATATATCGCTCTACCTCTGTGTATATACTGTATATATCGCTCTACCTCTGTGTATATACTGTATATATCGCTCTACCTCTGTGTATATACTGTATATATCGCTCTACCTCTGTGTATATACTGTATATATCGCTCTACCTCTGTATATACTGTATATATCGCTCTACCTCTGTATATACTGTATATATCGCTCTACCTCTGTGTATATACTGTATATATTGCTCTACCTCTGTGTATATACTGTATATATCGCTCTACCTCTGTATATACTGTATATATCGCTCTACCTCTGTATATACTGTATATATCGCTCTACCTCTGTGTATATACTGTATATATCGCTCTACCTCTGTGTATATACTGTATATATCGCTCTACCTCTGTGTATATACTGTATATATCGCTCTACCTCTGTGTATATACTGTATATATCGCTCTACCTCTGTGTATATACTGTATATATCGCTCTACCTCTGTGTATATACTGTATATATCGCTCTACCTCTGTGTATATACTGTATATATCGCTCTACGTTTGTGTATATACTGTATATATCGCTCTACCTCTGTGTATATATACTGTATATATCGCTCTACCTCTGTGTATATACTGTATATATCGCTCTACCTCTGTGTATACTGTATATATCGCTCTACCTCTGTGTATATACTGTATATATCGCTCTACCTCTGTGTATATACTGTATATATCGCTCTACCTCTGTGTATATACTGTATATATCGCTCTACCTCTGTGTATATACTGTATATATCGCTCTACCTCTGTGTATATACTGTATATATCGCTCTACCTCTGTGTATATACTGTATATATCGCTCTACCTCTGTGTATATACTGTATATATCGCTCTACCTCTGTGTATATACTGTATATATCGCTCTACCTCTGTGTATATACTGTATATATCGCTCTACCTCTGTGTATATACTGTATATATCGCTCTACCTCTGTGTATATACTGTATATATCGCTCTACCTCTGTGTATATACTGTATATATCGCTCTACCTCCGTGTATATACTGTATATATCGCTCCACGTCTGCGTACATGTACTATGTGCACTTATGATGATCTTCGGGGGTCGGTGATGATATTTCTCGCTGTATCTATAGAGATCGTGTGCAGCCCCTCCCCTGCTGACCCACATGTTTGCAGCATATATTACTTTGTGTTTTTGCTGCTGTGATTGTAAGCTCTTGGGATTATTCTGGGGATTGCCGCGTACGTCTTGTCTCCATCCTGAAGATTCTGGCTGATACTTTCCTGCACTGAGAACTGTGGGGATGATTAACCCCTGTGTTGCTGACCGGCTTCTTCTGATAATGGCGGTCGCTCCGGTCGTCCATTGTAATGTCTTTTATCGATCAGCTTCGATCTCAGTGATTGTGTCTCTGTCTCCGCTGCTATCAGGGTTATGGTGGAGGAGACACAATGTCGTAGACCGGGGGCTTCTCTGTCGTCTGCTCGTTAATTTCGCCCTCGTTACTGCTCTTCTCATCTCCGCGCACGGTTTGTTGAGTTGGTGACTTGTCCTCCGTAGATGAATCAGCCGCCACGTCAGGGTCCACGCTGCTGCCAGTTAATTGGCCGCTTTCAGAACAGGCAGCAGATGTGATCTTTAATGTGCGTGTGGTGATTGTGTACACGATTAATATTCATGGCAGCCAAGAAAACAACAACAATGCCGGCAGCAGCAGCGCTACTCAGTAATTACCCATCATTCCATACCGACAGCCCCTCCACTGGGGCCCTGGGGACTGACCCTAAGGGAAATGTATACAAGACACGATTATAATACCAGCATCCCAAACCGGCAAAGTATTATATGGCCTTAGTGACTGGAGACGGACTAGAACAGCGCCCCCTGTTGCCAAGGAATGTGGGAGCCAATACCAGCATGACTAGGTTTCTTCTGTATATAATTATATATGTACAGCTGGTATAAGTTATACATCTTCTTGTATATAGTGATATGGAGCATGCTGGTATAACCTGGGTATCTTCTGTATATAATTATATATGTACAGCTGGTATAAGTTATACATCTTCTTGTATATAGTGATATGGAGCATGCTGGTATAACCTGGGTATCTTCTGTATATAATTATATATGTACAGCTGGTATAAGTTATACATCTTCTTGTATATAGTGATATGGAGCATGCTGGTATAACCCCGGTATCTTCTGTATATAATTATATATGTACAGCTGGTATAAGTTACACATCTTCTTGTATATAGTGATATGGAGCATGCTGGTATAACCTGGGTATCTTCTGTATATAATTATATATGTACAGCTGGTATAGGTTATACATCTTCCTGTATATAGTGATATGGAGCATGCTGGTATAACCTGGGTATCTCCTGTATATAATTATATATGTACAGCTGGTATAAGTTATACATCTTCTTGTATATAGTGATATGGAGCATGCTGGTATAACCTGGGTATCTTCTGTATATAATTATATATGTACAGCTGGTATAAGTTATACATCTTCTTGTATATAGTGATATGGAGCATGCTGGTATAACCTGGGTATCTTCTGTATATAATTATATATGTACAGCTGGTATAAGTTATACATCTTCTTGTATATAGTGATATGGAGCATGCTGGTATAACCTGGGTATCTTCTGTATATAATTATATATGTACGGCTGGTATAAGTTATACATCTTCTTGTATATAGTGATATGGAGCATGCTGGTATAACCTGGGTATCTTCTGTATATAATTATCTATGTACAGCTGGTATAAGTTATACATCTTCTTGTATATAGTGATATGGAGCATGCTGGTATAACCTGGGTATCTTCTGTATATAATTATATATGTACAGCTGGTATAAGTTATACATCTTCTTGTATATAGTGATATGGAGCATGCTGGTATAACCCGGGTATCTTCTGTATATAATTATATATGTACAGCTGGTATAAGTTATACATCTTCTTGTATATAGTGATATGGAGCATGCTGGTATATCCTGGGTATCTTCTGTATATAATTATATATGTACAGCTGCTATAAGTTATACATGTTCTTGTATATAGTGATATGGAGCATGCTGGTATAACCTGGGTATCTCCTGTATATAATTATATATGTACAGCTGGTATAAGTTATACATCTTCTTGTATATAGTGATATGGAGCATGCTGGTATAACCTGGGTATCTTCTGTATATAATTATATATGTACAGCTGGTATAAGTTATACATCTTCTTGTATATAGTGATATGGAGCATGCTGGTATAACCCGGGTATCTTCTGTATATAATTATATATGTACAGCTGGTATATGTTATACATCTTCTTGTATATAGTGATATGGAGCATGCTGGTATAACCTGGGTATCTTCTGTATATAATTATATATGTACAGCTGGTATAAGTTATACATCTTCTTGTATATAGTGATATGGAGAATGCTGGTATAACCTGGGTATATCCTGTATATAATTATATATGTACAGCTGGTATAAGTTATACATCTTCTTGTATATAGTGATATGGAGCATGCTGGTATAACCTGGGTATCTTGTGTATATAATTATATATGTACAGCTGGTATAAGTTATACTTCTTCTTGTATATAGTGATATGGAGCATGCTGGTATAACCTGGGTATCTTCTGTATATAATTATATATGTGTACAGCTGGTATATGTTCTACATCTTCTTGTATATAGTGATATGGAGCATGCTGGTATAACCTGGGTATCTTCTGTATATAATTATATATGTACAGCTGGTATAAGTTATACATCTTCCTGTATATAGTGATATGGAGCATGCTGGTATAACCTGGGTATCTTCTGTATATAATTATATATGTACAGCTGGTATATGTTATACATCTTCTTGTATATAGTGATATGGAGAATGCTGGTATAACCTGGGTATCCTCTGTATATAATTATATATGTACAGCTGGTATAAGTTATACATCTTCTTGTATACAGTGATATGGACCATGCTGGTATAACCTGGGTATCTCCTGTATATAATTATATATGTACAGCTGGTATAAGTTATATACATCTTCCTGTATATAGTGATATGGAGCATGCTGGTATAACCTGGGTATCTTCTGTATATAATTATATATATACAGCTGGTATAAGTTATACATCTTCTTGTATATAGTGATATGGAGCATGCTGGTATAACCTGGGTATCTTCTGTATATAATTATATATGTACAGCTGGTATAAGTTATACATCTTCTTGTATATAGTGATATGGAGCACGCTGGTATAACCTGGGTATCCTCTGTATATAATTATATATGTACAGCTGGTATAAGTTATACATCTTCTTGTATACAGTGATATGGACCATGCTGGTATAACCTGGGTATCTCCTGTATATAATTATATATGTATAGCTGGTATAAGTTATACATCTTCTTGTATATAGTGATATGGAGCACGCTGGTATAACCTGGGTATCTTCTGTATATAATTATATATGTACATCTGGTATAAGTTATATATCTCCCTGTATATAGTGATATGGAGCACGCTGGTATAACCTGGGTATCTCCTGTATATAATTATATGTGTACAGCTGGTATAAGTTATACATCTTCTTGTATATAGTGATATGGAGCATGCTGGTATAACCTGGGCTTATTCTGTATATAATTATATATGTACAGCTGGTATAAGTTATACATCTTCTTGTATATAGTGATATGGAGCATGCTGGTATAACCTGGGTATCTGCTGTATATAATTATATATGTACAGCTGGTATAAGTTATATCTCTTCTTGTATATAGTGATATGGAGCATGCTGGTATAACCTGGGTATCTTCTATATATAATTATATATGTACAGCGGTATAAGTTATACATCTTCTTGTATATAGTGATATGGAGCATGCTGGTATAACCTGGGTATTTTCTGTATATAATTATATATGTACAACAGGTATAAGTTATACATCTTCTTGTATATAGTGATATGGAGCATGCTGGTATAACCTGGGTATCTTCTGTATATAATTATATATGTACAGCTGGTATAGGTTATACATCTTCCTGTATATAGTGATATGGAGCATGCTGGTATAACCTGGGTATCTTCTGTATATAATTATATATGTACAGCTGGTATAAGTTATACATCTTCTTGTATATAGTGATATGGAGCATGCTGGTATAACCTGGGTATCTTCTGTATATAATTATATATGTACAGCTGGTATAAGTTATACATCTTCTTGTATATAGTGATATGGAGAATGCTGGTATAACCTGGGTATATCCTGTATATAATTATATATGTACAGCTGGTATAAGTTATACATCTTCTTGTATATAGTGATATGGAGCATGCTGGTATAACCTGGGTATCTTGTGTATATAATTATATATGTACAGCTGGTATAAGTTATACTTCTTCTTGTATATAGTGATATGGAGCATGCTGGTATAACCTGGGTATCTTCTGTATATAATTATATATGTGTACAGCTGGTATATGTTCTACATCTTCTTGTATATAGTGATATGGAGCATGCTGGTATAACCTGGGTATCTTCTGTATATAATTATATATGTACAGCTGGTATAAGTTATACATCTTCCTGTATATAGTGATATGGAGCATGCTGGTATAACCTGGGTATCTTCTGTATATAATTATATATGTACAGCTGGTATATGTTATACATCTTCTTGTATATAGTGATATGGAGAATGCTGGTATAACCTGGGTATCCTCTGTATATAATTATATATGTACAGCTGGTATAAGTTATACATCTTCTTGTATACAGTGATATGGACCATGCTGGTATAACCTGGGTATCTCCTGTATATAATTATATATGTACAGCTGGTATAAGTTATATACATCTTCCTGTATATAGTGATATGGAGCATGCTGGTATAACCTGGGTATCTTCTGTATATAATTATATATATACAGCTGGTATAAGTTATACATCTTCTTGTATATAGTGATATGGAGCATGCTGGTATAACCTGGGTATCTTCTGTATATAATTATATATGTACAGCTGGTATAAGTTATACATCTTCTTGTATATAGTGATATGGAGCACGCTGGTATAACCTGGGTATCCTCTGTATATAATTATATATGTACAGCTGGTATAAGTTATACATCTTCTTGTATACAGTGATATGGACCATGCTGGTATAACCTGGGTATCTCCTGTATATAATTATATATGTATAGCTGGTATAAGTTATACATCTTCTTGTATATAGTGATATGGAGCACGCTGGTATAACCTGGGTATCTTCTGTATATAATTATATATGTACATCTGGTATAAGTTATATATCTCCCTGTATATAGTGATATGGAGCACGCTGGTATAACCTGGGTATCTCCTGTATATAATTATATGTGTACAGCTGGTATAACTTATACATCTTCTTGTATATAGTGATATGGAGCATGCTGGTATAACCTGGGCTTATTCTGTATATAATTATATATGTACAGCTGGTATAAGTTATACATCTTCTTGTATATAGTGATATGGAGCATGCTGGTATAACCTGGGTATCTGCTGTATATAATTATATATGTACAGCTGGTATAAGTTATATCTCTTCTTGTATATAGTGATATGGAGCATGCTGGTATAACCTGGGTATCTTCTATATATAATTATATATGTACAGCGGTATAAGTTATACATCTTCTTGTATATAGTGATATGGAGCATGCTGGTATAACCTGGGTATTTTCTGTATATAATTATATATGTACAACAGGTATAAGTTATACATCTTCTTGTATATAGTGATATGGAGCATGCTGGTATAACCTGGGTATCTTCTGTATATAATTATATATGTACAGCTGGTATAGGTTATACATCTTCCTGTATATAGTGATATGGAGCATGCTGGTATAACCTGGGTATCTTCTGTATATAATTATATATGTACAGCTGGTATAAGTTATACATCTTCTTGTATATAGTGATATGGAGCATGCTGGTATAACCTGGGTATCTTCTGTATATAATTATATATGTACAGCTGGTATAAGTTATACATCTTCTTGTATATAGTGATATGGAGAATGCTGGTATAACCTGGGTATATCCTGTATATAATTATATATGTACAGCTGGTATAAGTTATACATCTTCTTGTATATAGTGATATGGAGCATGCTGGTATAACCTGGGTATCTTGTGTATATAATTATATACGTACAGCTGGTATAAGTTATACTTCTTCTTGTATATAGTGATATGGAGCATGCTGGTATAACCTGGGTATCTTCTGTATATAATTATATATGTACAGCTGGTATAAGTTATACATCTTCTTGTATATAGTGATATGGAGCGTGCTGGTATAACCTGGGTATCTTCTGTATATAATTATATATGTACAGCTGGTATAAGTTATACATCTTCTTGTATATAGTGATATGGAGCATGCTGGTATAACCTGGGTATCTTCTGTATATAATTATATATGTACAGCTGGTATATGTTATACATCTTCTTGTATATAGTGATATGGAGAATGCTGGTATAACCTGGGTATCCTCTGTATATAATTATATATGTACAGCTGGTATAAGTTATACATCTTCTTGTATACAGTGATATGGACCATGCTGGTATAACCTGGGTATCTCCTGTATATAATTATATATGTACAGCTGGTATAAGTTATATACATCTTCCTGTATATAGTGATATGGAGCATGCTGGTATAACCTGGGTATCTTCTGTATATAATTATATATATACAGCTGGTATAAGTTATACATCTTCTTGTATATAGTGATATGGAGCATGCTGGTATAACCTGGGTATCTTCTGTATATAATTATATATGTACAGCTGGTATAAGTTATACATCTTCTTGTATATAGTGATATGGAGCACGCTGGTATAACCTGGGTATCCTCTGTATATAATTATATATGTACAGCTGGTATAAGTTATACATCTTCTTGTATACAGTGATATGGACCATGCTGGTATAACCTGGGTATCTCCTGTATATAATTATATATGTATAGCTGGTATAAGTTATACATCTTCTTGTATATAGTGATATGGAGCACGCTGGTATAACCTGGGTATCTTCTGTATATAATTATATATGTACATCTGGTATAAGTTATATATCTCCCTGTATATAGTGATATGGAGCACGCTGGTATAACCTGGGTATCTCCTGTATATAATTATATGTGTACAGCTGGTATAAGTTATACATCTTCTTGTATATAGTGATATGGAGCATGCTGGTATAACCTGGGCTTATTCTGTATATAATTATATATGTACAGCTGGTATAAGTTATACATCTTCTTGTATATAGTGATATGGAGCATGCTGGTATAACCTGGGTATCTGCTGTATATAATTATATATGTACAGCTGGTATAAGTTATATCTCTTCTTGTATATAGTGATATGGAGCATGCTGGTATAACCTGGGTATCTTCTATATATAATTATATATGTACAGCGGTATAAGTTATACATCTTCTTGTATATAGTGATATGGAGCATGCTGGTATAACCTGGGTATTTTCTGTATATAATTATATATGTACAACAGGTATAAGTTATACATCTTCTTGTATATAGTGATATGGAGCATGCTGGTATAACCTGGGTATCTTCTGTATATAATTATATATGTACAGCTGGTATAGGTTATACATCTTCCTGTATATAGTGATATGGAGCATGCTGGTATAACCTGGGTATCTTCTGTATATAATTATATATGTACAGCTGGTATAAGTTATACATCTTCTTGTATATAGTGATATGGAGCATGCTGGTATAACCTGGGTATCTTCTGTATATAATTATATATGTACAGCTGGTATAAGTTATACATCTTCTTGTATATAGTGATATGGAGAATGCTGGTATAACCTGGGTATATCCTGTATATAATTATATATGTACAGCTGGTATAAGTTATACATCTTCTTGTATATAGTGATATGGAGCATGCTGGTATAACCTGGGTATCTTGTGTATATAATTATATATGTACAGCTGGTATAAGTTATACTTCTTCTTGTATATAGTGATATGGAGCATGCTGGTATAACCTGGGTATCTTCTGTATATAATTATATATGTGTACAGCTGGTATATGTTCTACATCTTCTTGTATATAGTGATATGGAGCATGCTGGTATAACCTGGGTATCTTCTGTATATAATTATATATGTACAGCTGGTATAAGTTATACATCTTCCTGTATATAGTGATATGGAGCATGCTGGTATAACCTGGGTATCTTCTGTATATAATTATATATGTACAGCTGGTATATGTTATACATCTTCTTGTATATAGTGATATGGAGAATGCTGGTATAACCTGGGTATCCTCTGTATATAATTATATATGTACAGCTGGTATAAGTTATACATCTTCTTGTATACAGTGATATGGACCATGCTGGTATAACCTGGGTATCTCCTGTATATAATTATATATGTACAGCTGGTATAAGTTATATACATCTTCCTGTATATAGTGATATGGAGCATGCTGGTATAACCTGGGTATCTTCTGTATATAATTATATATATACAGCTGGTATAAGTTATACATCTTCTTGTATATAGTGATATGGAGCATGCTGGTATAACCTGGGTATCTTCTGTATATAATTATATATGTACAGCTGGTATAAGTTATACATCTTCTTGTATATAGTGATATGGAGCACGCTGGTATAACCTGGGTATCCTCTGTATATAATTATATATGTACAGCTGGTATAAGTTATACATCTTCTTGTATACAGTGATATGGACCATGCTGGTATAACCTGGGTATCTCCTGTATATAATTATATATGTATAGCTGGTATAAGTTATACATCTTCTTGTATATAGTGATATGGAGCACGCTGGTATAACCTGGGTATCTTCTGTATATAATTATATATGTACATCTGGTATAAGTTATATATCTCCCTGTATATAGTGATATGGAGCACGCTGGTATAACCTGGGTATCTCCTGTATATAATTATATGTGTACAGCTGGTATAACTTATACATCTTCTTGTATATAGTGATATGGAGCATGCTGGTATAACCTGGGCTTATTCTGTATATAATTATATATGTACAGCTGGTATAAGTTATACATCTTCTTGTATATAGTGATATGGAGCATGCTGGTATAACCTGGGTATCTGCTGTATATAATTATATATGTACAGCTGGTATAAGTTATATCTCTTCTTGTATATAGTGATATGGAGCATGCTGGTATAACCTGGGTATCTTCTATATATAATTATATATGTACAGCGGTATAAGTTATACATCTTCTTGTATATAGTGATATGGAGCATGCTGGTATAACCTGGGTATTTTCTGTATATAATTATATATGTACAACAGGTATAAGTTATACATCTTCTTGTATATAGTGATATGGAGCATGCTGGTATAACCTGGGTATCTTCTGTATATAATTATATATGTACAGCTGGTATAGGTTATACATCTTCCTGTATATAGTGATATGGAGCATGCTGGTATAACCTGGGTATCTTCTGTATATAATTATATATGTACAGCTGGTATAAGTTATACATCTTCTTGTATATAGTGATATGGAGCATGCTGGTATAACCTGGGTATCTTCTGTATATAATTATATATGTACAGCTGGTATAAGTTATACATCTTCTTGTATATAGTGATATGGAGAATGCTGGTATAACCTGGGTATATCCTGTATATAATTATATATGTACAGCTGGTATAAGTTATACATCTTCTTGTATATAGTGATATGGAGCATGCTGGTATAACCTGGGTATCTTGTGTATATAATTATATACGTACAGCTGGTATAAGTTATACTTCTTCTTGTATATAGTGATATGGAGCATGCTGGTATAACCTGGGTATCTTCTGTATATAATTATATATGTACAGCTGGTATAAGTTATACATCTTCTTGTATATAGTGATATGGAGCGTGCTGGTATAACCTGGGTATCTTCTGTATATAATTATATATGTACAGCTGGTATAAGTTATACATCTTCTTGTATATAGTGATATGGAGCATGCTGGTATAACCTGGGTATCTTCTGTATATAATTATATATGTACAGCTGGTATATGTTATACATCTTCTTGTATATAGTGATATGGAGCATGCTGGTATAACCTGGGTATCTTCTGTATATAATTATATATGTACAGCTGATATAAGTTACACATCTTCTTCTATATAGTGACATGGAGCATGCTGGTATAACCTGGGTATCTTCTGTATATAATTATATATGTACAGCTGGTATAAGTTACACATCTTCCTGTATATAGTGATATGGAGCATGCTGGTATAACCTGGGTATCTTCTGTATATAATTATATATGTACAGCTGGTATAAGTTATACATCTTCTTGTATATAGTGATATGGAGCATGCTGGTATAACCTGGGTATCTGCTGTATATAATTATACATGTACAGCTGGTATAAGTTATACATCTTCTTGTATATAGTGATATGGAGCATGCTGGTATAACCTGGGTATCTTCTGTATATAATTATATATGTACAGCTGGTATAAGTTATACATCTTCTTGTATTTAGTGATATGGAGCATGCTGGTATAACCTGGGTATCTTCTATATATAATTATATATGTACAGCTGGTATAAGTTATACATCTTCTTGTATATAGTGATATGGTGCATGCTGGTATAACCTGGGCATCTTCTGTATATAATTATATATGTACAGCTGGTATAAGTTATATATCTTCTTGTATATAGTGATATGGAGCATGCTGGTATAACCTGGGCATCTTCTGTATATAATTATATATGTACAGCTGGTATAAGTTATATATCTTCTTGTATATAGTGATATGGAGCATGCTGGTATAACCTGGGTATCTTCTGTATATAATTATAGATGTACAGCTGGTATAAGTTATACATCTTCCTGTATATAGTGATATGGAGCATGCTGGTATAACCTGGGTATCTCCTGTATATAATTATATATGTACATCTGGTATAAGTTATGCATCTTCTTCTATATAGTGACATGGAGCATGCTGGTATAACCTGGGTATCTTCTGTATATAATTATATATGTACAGCTGGTATAAGTTACACATCTTCCTGTATATAGTGATATGGAGCATGCTGGTATAACCTGGGTATCTTCTGTATATAATTATATATGTACAGCTGGTATAAGTTATACATCTTCTTGTATATAGTGATATGGAGCATGCTGGTATAACCTGGGTATCTTGTGTATATAATTATATACGTACAGCTGGTATAAGTTATACTTCTTCTTGTATATAGTGATATGGAGCATGCTGGTATAACCTGGGTATCTTCTGTATATAATTATATATGTACAGCTGGTATAAGTTATACATCTTCTTGTATATAGTGATATGGAGCGTGCTGGTATAACCTGGGTATCTTCTGTATATAATTATATATGTACAGCTGGTATAAGTTATACATCTTCTTGTATATAGTGATATGGAGCATGCTGGTATAACCTGGGTATCTTCTGTATATAATTATATATGTACAGCTGGTATATGTTATACATCTTCTTGTATATAGTGATATGGAGCATGCTGGTATAACCTGGGTATCTTCTGTATATAATTATATATGTACAGCTGATATAAGTTACACATCTTCTTCTATATAGTGACATGGAGCATGCTGGTATAACCTGGGTATCTTCTGTATATAATTATATATGTACAGCTGGTATAAGTTACACATCTTCCTGTATATAGTGATATGGAGCATGCTGGTATAACCTGGGTATCTTCTGTATATAATTATATATGTACAGCTGGTATAAGTTATACATCTTCTTGTATATAGTGATATGGAGCATGCTGGTATAACCTGGGTATCTGCTGTATATAATTATACATGTACAGCTGGTATAAGTTATACATCTTCTTGTATATAGTGATATGGAGCATGCTGGTATAACCTGGGTATCTTCTGTATATAATTATATATGTACAGCTGGTATAAGTTATACATCTTCTTGTATTTAGTGATATGGAGCATGCTGGTATAACCTGGGTATCTTCTATATATAATTATATATGTACAGCTGGTATAAGTTATACATCTTCTTGTATATAGTGATATGGAGCATGCTGGTATAACCCGGGTATCTTCTGTATATAATTATATATGTACAGCTGGTATAAGTTATACATCTTCTTGTATATAGTGATATGGAGCATGCTGGTATAACCTGGGCATCTTCTGTATATAATTATATATGTACAGCTGGTATAAGTTATATATCTTCTTGTATATAGTGATATGGAGCATGCTGGTATAACCTGGGTATCTTCTGTATATAATTATAGATGTACAGCTGGTATAAGTTATACATCTTCCTGTATATAGTGATATGGAGCATGCTGGTATAACCTGGGTATCTCCTGTATATAATTATATATGTACATCTGGTATAAGTTATGCATCTTCTTCTATATAGTGACATGGAGCATGCTGGTATAACCTGGGTATCTTCTGTATATAATTATATATGTACAGCTGGTATAAGTTACACATCTTCCTGTATATAGTGATATGGAGCATGCTGGTATAACCTGGGTATCTTCTGTATATAATTATATATGTACAGCTGGTATAAGTTATACATCTTCTTGTATATAGTGATATGGAGCATGCTGGTATAACCTGGGTATCTGCTGTATATAATTATACATGTACAGCTGGTATAAGTTATACATCTTCTTGTATATAGTGATATGGAGCATGCTGGTATAACCTGGGTATCTTCTGTATATAATTATATATGTACAGCTGGTATAAGTTATACATCTTCCTGTATATAGTGATATGGAGCATGCTGGTATAACCTGGGTATCTTCTGTATATAATTATATATGTACAGCTGGTATAAGTTATGCATCTTCTTGTATTTAGTGATATGGAGCATGCTGGTATAACCTGGGTATCTTCTATATATAATTATATATGTACAGCTGGTATAAGTTATACATCTTCTTGTATATAGTGATATGGTGCATGCTGGTATAACCTGGGTATCTTCTGTATATAATTATATATGTACAGCTGGTATAAGTTATACATCTTCCTGTATATAGTGATATGGGGCATGCTGGTATAACCTGGGTATCTGCTGTATATAATTATATATGTACAGCTGGTATAAGTTATACATCTTCTTGTATATAGTGATATGGAGCATGCTGGTATAACCTGGGTATATTCTGTATATAATTATATATGTACAGCTGGTATAAGTTATACATCTTCTTGTATATAGTGATATGGAGCATGCTGGTATAACCTGGGTTTCTTCTGTATATAATTATATATGTACAGCTGGTATAAGTTATACATCTTCTTGTATATAGTGATATGGAGCATGCTGGTATAACCTGGGTATCTTCTGTATATAATTATATATGTACAGCTGGTATAAGTTATACATTTTCTTGTATACAGTGATATGGAGCATGCTGGTATAACCTGGGTATCTTCTGTATATAATTATATATGTATAGCTGGTATAAGTTATACATCTTCTTGTATATAGTGATATGGAGCATGCTGGTATAACCTGGGTATCTCCTGTATATAATTATATATGTACAGCTGGTATAAGTTATACATCTTCTTGTATATAGTGATATGAAGCATGCTGGTATAACCTGGGTATCTTCTGTATATAATTATATATGTACGGCTGGTATAAGTTATACATCTTCTGTATATAGTGATATGGGGCATGCTGGTATAACCCGGGTATCTTCTGTATATAATTATATATGTACAGCTGGTATAAGTTATACATCTTCTTGTATATAGTGATATGGAGCATGCTGGTATAACCTGGGTATCTCCTGTATATAATTATATATGTACAGCTGGTATAAGTTATACATCTTCTTGTATATAGTGATATGGAGCATGCTGGTATAACCTGGGTATCTTCATGGGTATACAATTTTATATACAATCTGGGAGATTATCATACATGCCTACATTTAGCTTTAGCAGTAGACGCCTGGCATTGAGCCTTCATGTCATTTTGTGTTTTTCAGCATACTATTATTCTTTTTCTCACTGTCTATTAAGGTTAGAGAGTTTTGTGCTCCACCTGTAAGGGACTGTTTCTCTGCGGCTGTGACGGTGATTAGCGGGTGATCAGTTTCCGCTCCTGTAGCTTTATCATGAGCCGAGGTACATACATCTTATATACAGGCAGCACATTATAGAGCCGGGGTACATACATCTTATATACAGGCAGCACATTATAGAGCCGGGGTACATACATCTTATATACAGGCAGCACATTATAGAGCCGGGGTACATACATCTTATATACAGGAAGCACATTATAGAGCCGGGGTACATACATCTTATATACAGGCAGCACATTATAGAGCCGGGGTACATACATCTTATATACAGGCAGCACATTATAGAGCCGGGGTACATACATCTTATATACAGGCAGCACATTATAGAGCCGGGGTACATACATCTTATATACAGGCAGCACATTATAGAGCCGGGGTACATACATCTTATATACAGGCAGCGCATTATAGAGCCGAGGTACATACATCTTATATACAGGCAGCACATTATAGAGCCGAGGTACATACATCTTATATACAGGAAGCACATTATAGAGCCGGGGTACATACATCTTATATACAGGCAGCACATTATAGAGCCGGGGTACATACATCTTATATACAGGCAGCACATTATAGAGCCGGGGTACATACATCTTATATACAGGCAGCACATTATAGAGCCGGGGTACATACATCTTATATACAGGAAGCACATTATAGAGCCGGGGTACATACATCTTATATACAGGCAGCACATTATAGAGCCGAGGTACATACATCTTATATACAGGCAACACATTATAGAGCCAGGGTACATACATCTTATATACAGGCAGCACATTATAGAGCCGGGGTACATACATCTTATATACAGGAAGCACATTATAGAGCCGGGGTACATACATCTTATATACAGGCAGCACATTATAGAGCCGGGGTACATACATCTTATATACAGGCAGCACATTATAGAGCCAGGGTACATACATCTTATATACAGGAAGCACATTATAGAGCCGAGGTACATACATCTTATATACAGGCAGCACATTATAGAGCCGAGGTACATACATCTTATATACAGGCAGCACATTATAGAGCCGGGGTACATACATCTTATATACAGGAAGCACATTATAGAGCCAGGGTACATACATCTTATATACAGGCAGCACATTATAGAGCCGGGGTACATACATCTGATATACAGGAAGCACATTATAGAGCCGGGGTACATACATCTTATATACAGGCAGCACATTATAGAGCCGGGGTACATACATCTTATATACAGGCAGCACATTATAGAGCCGGGGAACATACATCTTATATACAGGCAGCACATTATAGAGCCGGGGTACATACATCTTATATACAGGAAGCACATTATAGAGCCGGGGTACATACATCTTATATACAGGCAGCACATTATAGAGCCGGGGTACATACATCTTATATACAGGCAGCACATTATAGAGCCGGGGTACATACATCTTATATACAGGCAGCACATTATAGAGCCGGGGTACATACATCTTATATACAGGCAGCACATTATAGAGCCGGGGTGCATACATCTTATATACAGGCAGCACATTATAGAGCCGGGGTACATACATCTTATATACAGGCAGCACATTATAGAGCCAGGGTACATACATCTTATATACAGGCAGCAAATTATAGAGCCGGGGTACATACATCTTATATACAGGAAGCACATTATAGAGCCGAGGTACATACATCTTATATACAGGCAGCACATTATAGAGCCGAGGTACATACATCTTATATACAGGCAGCACATTATAGAGCCGGGGTACATACATCTTATATACAGGAAGCACATTATAGAGCCGGGGTACATACATCTTATATACAGGAAGCACATTATAGAGCCAGGGTACATACATCTTATATACAGGCAGCACATTATAGAGCCGGGGTACATACATCTTATATACAGGAAGCACATTATAGAGCCAGGGTACATACATCTTATATACAGGCAGCACATTATAGAGCCGGGGTACATACATCTGATATACAGGAAGCACATTATAGAGCCGGGGTACATACATCTTATATACAGGCAGCACATTATAGAGCCGGGGTACATACATCTTATATACAGGCAGCACATTATAGAGCCGGGGAACATACATCTTATATACAGGCAGCACATTATAGAGCCGGGGTACATACATCTTATATACAGGAAGCACATTATAGAGCCGGGGTATATACATCTTATATACAGGCAGCACATTATAGAGCCGGGGTACATACATCTTATATACAGGCAGCACATTATAGAGCCGGGGTACATACATCTTATATACAGGCAGCACATTATAGAGCCGGGGTACATACATCTTATATACAGGCAGCACATTATAGAGCCGGGGTGCATACATCTTATATACAGGCAGCACATTATAGAGCCGGGGTACATACATCTTATATACAGGCAGCACATTATAGAGCCGGGGTACATACATCTTATATACAGGCAGCACATTATAGAGCCGGGGTACATACATCTTATATACAGGCAGCACATTATAGAGCCGAGGTACATACATCTTATATACAGGCAGCACATTATAGAGCCGAGGTACATACATCTTATATACAGGCAGCACATTATAGAGCCGAGGTACATACATCTTATATACAGGCAGCACATTATAGAGCCGGGGTACATACATCTTAAATACAGGAAGCACATTATAGAGCCGGGGTACATACATCTTATATACAGGCAGCACATTATAGAGCCGGGGTACATACATCTTATATACAGGAAGCACATTATAGAGCCGGGGTACATACATCTTATATACAGGCAGCACATTATAGAGCCGAGGTACATACATCTTATATACAGGCAGCACATTATAGAGCCAGGGTACATACATCTTATATACAGGCAGCACATTATAGAGCCGGGGTACATACATCTTATATACAGGAAGCACATTATAGAGCCGGGGTACATACATCTTATATACAGGCAGCACATTATAGAGCCGGGGTACATACATCTTATATACAGGCAGCACATTATAGAGCCAGGGTACATACATCTTATATACAGGCAGCACATTATAGAGCCGGGGTACATACATCTTATATACAGGAAGCACATTATAGAGCCGAGGTACATACATCTTATATACAGGCAGCACATTATAGAGCCGAGGTACATACATCTTATATACAGGCAGCACATTATAGAGCGGAGGTACATACATCTTATATACAGGCAGCACATTATAGAGCCGGGGTACATACATCTTATATACAGGAAGCACATTATAGAGCCGGGGTACATACATCTTATATACAGGAAGCACATTATAGAGCCAGGGTACATACATCTTATATACAGGCAGCACATTATAGAGCCGGGGTACATACATCTTATATACAGGAAGCACATTATAGAGCCAGGGTACATACATCTTATATACAGGCAGCACATTATAGAGCCGGGGTACATACATCTGATATACAGGAAGCACATTATAGAGCCGGGGTACATACATCTTATATACAGGCAGCACATTATAGAGCCGGGGTACATACATCTTATATACAGGCAGCACATTATAGAGCCGGGGAACATACATCTTATATACAGGCAGCACATTATAGAGCCGGGGTACATACATCTTATATACAGGAAGCACATTATAGAGCCGGGGTACATACATCTTATATACAGGCAGCACATTATAGAGCCGGGGTACATACATCTTATATACAGGCAGCACATTATAGAGCCGGGGTACATACATCTTATATACAGGCAGCACATTATAGAGCCGGGGTACATACATCTTATATACAGGCAGCACATTATAGAGCCGGGGTACATACATCTGATATACAGGAAGCACATTATAGAGCCGGGGTACATACATCTTATATACAGGCAGCACATTATAGAGCCGGGGGCACAGCAAATATTATTTTTTAGCTTTTATTGTCCCCCTGCTTGTCTTTCCTGAGCTTTGTGCAGGTTGTATTTTCGGGGTGTGGATGAGGCTGATCCCGCCTGTCTAGAGGGTATTAGAGGCTCATGCTGCCGGCCTTGTACAGTGCGCTCGTCCCTACTTTCCGCATCTCTCTTGTCTGCTGGAACGTGTCAGTAAAATTGGATGATCAGCGGCGCGTTCCAGCCGCTTTATCTCTCCATCAGGTGCTGCTCTCTGTAGATCAGATACAAATAGCACGACATCGTCAGGTTGCTGCACCGGAATAATGAGCATGAAATAAGCGGACGCTCCCGGAATGTGAAACAGCAATAATCTGCTCCTGCATTATTCATCCGGTGTAAACTCTCTCTGGCTCGCTTCCCTCTTATTTGGCACCAGGATGGGCCCCAGATTTCCTCTTTGCTCCAAGATTTCCATCTTTACAGCCGTGACTTTGCTTTATGGCAGGAATATGTGCTGCCGTCTGTTGTGTGCGGAGGGATCAGAAGGCCGTGTCCTATACATAGTGAAGGCGCAGCACCTTACATGTCTCTATAGTCGCTCTGGCGTCTTGGCGCGCCCGCCACTTGGTGTTTACAGCTCTGAAGGAGTCACGTAGGCAGCACACAGTAAATATTGTTCTATATGGAAGTGGGAAGCAGCAGATGTTGTTGGCTTTTAAGTCTTTTTCCTCAAATCTGCGCATTTTCACACTAGACTTGTTCACAGATCGATGTCCCGCTGCTCCCAAATTCTGTGGACTTAAATCACTCCTCATGATAACAGAACGTATCACTAGAGTCTGCTCATTTACGTGTAAAACCACATAAAGTACCACAGGAAGGACAAATGTTCTCCTCCTCCCCTCTCTGCAATCTGATCCGATATTCTGTAATGTAAAATGTGTCCACCAGGTGGCGACTTTAATCCCCCCATTAACCATCAATTATATGTCCACCAGATGACACTATTTTAAATCCCATGAAATACCTGGATACGTCGGCCCCAGGGGTGACCACCGACGCTTTACATGGTGAATACCCTGAGGAATAAATCCTGTGTATTTGTGATGGAAGATATTCCGTTTTCAGAAGGCGAGGGTAGACTTGGATTTTTGGTTCCTGTCATCCCACCACAACATAACCCCATAAATGATGTCACTAGATGGTCCTGTCCATTTGAAATCCCTTATCAGAAATGTCCACCAGATGGCGCTATCTTTGTTACATTTCATCAATCACTGGCGGCAACAGACATTAAAGGAGAATTCTGGTTTCATCAAATAAATGTTATTTTTTTGTATAATTCAAAGTTCTTCAATTTTATAATTTACTTTCTGCACCAATTCCTTGCGGTTTTCAAGGTCTCTGCTTGCTTGCTGGCAGTCAGTAAGAATCTTCATTGTTCATCTCATGCAGAGATCTTGAAAACCGAGGAGTGGATAAAGTATATTATAAAGTTGCAGAACTCATGTCGCTGCCGCCATCACATCCCGCAGCAATGACACTGGAGTAATCGACATCGCTATGTAACTTTTTCTGTCTTCTCTCACACTCTATATCTCTGTTCATCCTGAGCTCTCAGGTTCATGAATACAACTCTAGTAAAAGCTGTGACACTGGCAGTAGTAAGAGAGGAGGGGATGTTGGGGGTGCGTTCTCGGCGGATCTGGGCGGGGCTTATGTTATGTGATAAGTCATGTTCTGATTTTGCCGCTTCTCTGTCTTGGGCTCGGGGTTTTGTATCTTCATTTCTTCCACATTTTATATTTATGAGGCAGCGCGTTATTCATTCATAAATTATCCGTCGTTCTTACACTTCACTATTGTTCTATTCTGTCACTAATTAACCATCTGCTGGTGACTGTCTATCCTGCATCATCAAATGTTGTAGATCTCACACTGCTCCCCCTGCAGGGCGGCCTGTGTCACTGCCGCGCTATAAACCTCACACTGCTCCCCCTGCAAGGCGGCCTGTGTCACTGCTGCGCTGTAGATCTCACACTGCTCCCCCTGCAGGGCGGCCTGTGTCACTTCTGTGCTGTATTTCTCACACTGCTCCCCCTGCAGGGCGGCCTGTGTCACTGCCGCGCTATAAACCTCACACTGCTCCCCCTGCAGGGCGGCCTGTGTCACTGCTGCGCTGTAGATCTCACACTGCTCCCCCTGCAGGGCGACCTGTGTGACTGCTGTGCTGTAGATCTCACACTGCTCCCCCTGCAGGGCGGCCTGTGTCACTGCTGTGCTGTAGATCTCACACTGCTCCCCCTGCAGGGCGACCTGTGTGACTGCTGTGCTGTAGATCTCACACTGCTCCCCCTGCAGGGCGGCCTGTGTCACTGCTGTGCTGTAGATCTCACACTGCTCCCCCTGCAGGGCGGCCTGTGTCACTGCTGTGCTGTAGATCTCACACTGCTCCCCCTGCAGGGCGGCCTGTGTCACTGCTGTGTTGTAGCTCTTACACTGCTCCTACTGCAGGGCGGCCTGTGTCACTGCTGTGCTGTAGATCTCACACTGCTCCCCCTGCAGGGCGACCTGTGTCACTGCTGTGCTGTAGATCTCACACTGCTTCCCCTGCAGGGCGGCCTGTGTCACTGCTGTGCTGTAGATCTCACACTACTCCCCCTGCAGGGCGGCCTGTGTCACTGCTGTGCTGTAGATCTCACACTGCTCCCCCTGCAGGGCGACCTGTGTCACTGCTGTGCTGTAGATCTCACACTACTCCCCCTGCAGGGCGGCCTGTGTGCTGCTGTTACCTTGACCCCCAGTAGTTGTCAGTACCCTCCCTCACTACGCAGTAAATGGTGAGTAGTCATTGGTTTCTCCATATATAAATCTATTGAACAGAGAAATTAAGATCATTACCCCTAGATTCTGGATTTATCTACGACCAGCACCCCCTGATCCCAGAGGTTCCTCCATTGTTGCCCTTCCCCCAGAAGTTGTTCTCTACTTTGGACTGCTGGGTCCCCCGGAGATCAGCTGTACAGACACTCTCTGCAGCGGCTGATACATGAGGATCCTGAAGAGCAGACCCCCCCCCCTATTATCTCAGAATACCCTCATAGGGTGTATGACAATAAGCTGGACGTGATCTGTGTCAGGGGACAGGTCTCTCCGGCCCCCTCCTATTATATAAACATTTCATCTATAAACTATTTCTCACTTAACCCTTTCTGCTCCGTGATGCCCCCCCCCCCCGGGACCACGCGCGACTGCTCCGGGAATCCTCACACGGCTCTGCTTCATCACATCCGGCATTCCATCTTTTGTGGGAAAGTGACCTTCCACGGACCTCACGACATCCGCCGGGGACGTTGCCGTTTATAGCACAAACTTTGTACAATGGAAACAAACACAAAAACCATAAAAGCGGAGATGTGGCGCGGACCTGGCGCTCCTCTATAGACGTGTCCGTAGTGTCGCAGCCACGACCGCTCTCCGTATGTAGTGGGAGGAGCCTCTTATATACCGTAATGTTATATGTCTATATTACATGTGATGCTTACCGTGAATATCCCAGTGTGGGGTCCTTGCTGTAACCATGGAAACAAGCCGTGGATTGCCGTGTCTGTTCCTATGGTTACCAAGTTTCCATCAGTAGTCACATAAGATGCCGGGTCCGAGTCTTCCGGCCGCTGACATTCAGGACTTGGTCAGTTCACAAACTCGTATGAGAGCCGCCTAATGAAGAGCTCGGCAACTTTCTGGTAGACTTTGTGTTTCCATTCCCCACCATTTTCAAGATCTCGACTTGCTGTCAGTGAATGGGAACACTGCTTACATCAAGAGGCTGAAAACCTGTGTTGAACTAATCCTGCTCATAGAGATTGCCACTCCCTATACACACCCTGAATGACATGGAAAGATGCATTTCCATACAGAGATCCCCTCTCCCCTAATTGTGCCCCTTCCCCTGTTGCAGTGACATTGTGTCAGTATTTACTGTGTTTCTGGAATTCTGTTTATTAACTAGTTAGATGACAATCATTAGAGCTTCAGGCCCATCATCAGGATTAGACTTGAGACTCCTACCAGATAGGTCAGCGCCGTGGAGCAGGGAATCTTGGGAGGACACTATAAATGATAAAATAAATCCATGATATATAATAATCCCATGGGGGCTCCTGGGGGTATATTTAGTGGTCCGCTCCACTTTATATCTCTACCAGCTAGAGTGACATTGCAGCAGAGCCGGGAAATATCCAGTAATGTGAATTATGGATGAAGATCTGCTGGTGTCCTGTCATGTGCGATGTATGATGTGCCATGTGTGATGTCATGTGTGATGTATGATGTGCCATGTGTGATGTATGATGTGCCATGTGTGATGTCATGTGTGATGTATGATGTGCCATGTGTGATGTATGATGTGCCATGTGTGATGTATGATGTGCCATGTGTGATGTATGATGTCATGTATGATGGCATGTGTGATGTATGATGGCATGTGTGATGTATGATGTGCCATGTGATGTATGATGTGCCATGTGTGATGTATGATGTGCCATGTGTGATGTATGATGTGCCATGTGTGATGTATGATGTGCCATGTGTTTTGTGCCGTGTATGATGTGCCACATGTGATGTGAATGATGTGCCATAGAATATTATATACATTATGCCACAACCTCTAGGTCTCTCCCTAACAAGGAGCAGGAATCAGTAGAAAATGAAATGTCCTGCATATAATGTATATAAGTGTCCCGCATGTAATGTATATAAGTGTCCCGCATATAATGTATATAAGTGTCCTGCATATAATGTATATAAGTGTCCCGCATATAATGTATATAAGTGTCCCGCATATAATGTATATAAGTGTCCCGCATATAATGTATATAAGAGTCCCGCATATAATGTATATAAGTGTCCTGCATATAATGTATAGAAGTGTCCCGCATATAATATATATAAGAGTCCTGCATATAATGTATATAAGTGTCCTGCATATAATGTATATAAGTGTCCCGCATATAATGTATATAAGTGTCCCGCATATAATGTATATAAGCGTCCCGCATATAATGTATAGAAGTGTCCTGCATATAATGTATATAAGTGTCCCGCATATAATGTATAGAAGAGTCCTGCATATAATGTATATAAGTGTCCCGCATATAATGTATATAAGTGTCCTGCATATAATGTATATAAGTGTCCCGCATATAATGTATATAAGAGTCCTGCATATAATGTATATAAGCGTCCCGCATATAATGTATAGAAGTGTCCCGCATATAATGTATAGAAGTGTCCTGCATATAATGTATATAAGTGTCCCGCATATAATGTATATAAGAGTCCTGCATATAATGTATATAAGTGTCCCGCATATAATGTATATAAGTGTCCCGCATATAATGTATATAAGAGTCCTGCATATAATGTATATAAGAGTCCTGCATATAATGTATATAAGTGTCCCGCATATAATGTATATAAGTGTCCTGCATATAATGTATATAAGTGTCCCGCATATAATGTATATAAGAGTCCTGCATATAATGTATATAAGCGTCCCGCATATAATGTATATGTGTCCCGCATGTAATGTATATAAGTGTCCCGCATATAATGTATATAAGTGTCCCGCATGTAATGTATATAAGTGTCCCGCATATAATGTATATAAGTGTCCCGCATATAATGTATATAAGTGTCCCGCATATAATGTATATAAGTGTCCCGCATGTAATGTATATAAGTGTCCCGCATATAATGTATATAAGCGTCCTGCATATAATGTATATAAGTGTCCCGCATATAATGTATATAAGAGTCCTGCATATAATGTATATAAGTGTCCCGCATATAATGTATATAAGTGTCCTGCATATAATGTATATAAGTGTCCCGCATATAATGTATATAAGTGTCCCGCATATAATGTATATAAGCGTCCTGCATATAATGTATATAAGTGTCCCGCATATAATGTATATAAGTGTCCCGCATATAATGTATATAAGTGTCCCGCATGTAATGTATATAAGTGTCCCGCATATAATGTATATAAGTGTCCCGCATGTAATGTATATAAGTGTCCCGCATATAATGTATATAAGTGTCCCGCATATAATGTATATAAGTGTCCCGCATATAATGTATATAAGTGTCCCGCATATAATGTATATAAGTGTCCCGCATATAATGTATATAAGTGTCCTGCATATAATGTATATAAGTGTCCCGCATATAATGTATATAAGTGTCCCGCATATAATGTATATAATTGTCCCGCATATAATGTATAGAAGTGTCCTGCATATAATGTATATAAGTGTCCCGCATATAATGTATATAAGTGTCCCGCATGTAATGTATATAAGTGTCCTGCATATAATGTATATAAGTGTCCCGCATATAATGTATATAAGTGTCCCGCATATAATGTATATAAGTGTCCCGCATATAATGTATATAAGTGTCCCGCATATAATGTATATAAGTGTCCCGCATGTAATGTATATAAGTGTCCTGCATATAATGTATATAAGTGACCTGCATGTAATGTATATAGGTGTCCTGCATATAATGTATATAAGTGTCCCGCATATAATGTATATAAGTGTCCCGCATATAATGTATATAAGTGTCCCGCATGTAATGTATATAAGTGTCCTGCATATAATGTATATAAGTGACCTGAATGTAATGTATATAGGTGTCCCGCATATAATGTATATAAGTGTCCCGCATATAATGTATATAAGTGTCCCGCATATAATGTATATAAGTGTCCCGCATATAATGTATATAAGTGTCCCGCATATAATGTATATAAGTGTCCCGCATGTAATGTATATAAGTGTCCCGCATGTAATGTATATAAGTGTACCGCATATAATGTATAGAAGTGTCCCTCATGTAATGTATATAAGTGTCCCGCATATAATGTATATAAGTGTCCCGCATATAATGTATATAAGTGTCCCGCATATAATGTATATAAGTGTCCCGCATATAATGTATATAAGTGTCCCGCATATAATGTATATAAGTGTCCCGCATATAATGTATAGAAGTGTCCCGCATATAATGTATAGAAGTGTCCCGCATATAATGTATATAAGTGTCCCGCATATAATGTATATAAGTGTCCCGCATATAATGTATAGAAGTGTCCCGCATATAATGTATAGAAGTGTCCCGCATATAATGTATATAAGTGTCCCGCATATAATGTATATAAGTGTCCCGCATATAATGTATATAAGTGTCCTGCATATAATGTATATAAGTGTCCCGCATATAATGTATATAAGTGTCCTGCATATAATGTATATAAGTGTCCCGCATATAATGTATATAAGTGTCCCGCATATAATGTATATAAGTGTCCCGCATATAATGTATATAAGTGTCCAGCATATAATGTATATAAGTGTCCTGCATATAATGTCTATAAGTGTCCCGAATATAATGTATATAAGTGTCCCGCATATAATGTATATAAGTGTCCTGCATATAATGTATATAAGTGTCCCGCATATAATGTATAGAAGTGTCCCGCATATAATGTATATAAGTGTCCCGCATATAATGTATATAAGTGTCCCGCATATAATGTATATAAGTGTCCTGCATATAATGTATATAAGTGTCCCGCATATAATGTATATAAGTGTCCCGCATATAATGTATATAAGTGTCCCGCATATAATGTATAGAAGTGTCCCGCATATAATGTATAGAAGTGTCCCGCATATAATGTATATAAGTGTCCCGCATATAATGTATATAAGTGTCCCGCATATAATGTATATAAGTGTCCTGCATATAATGTATATAAGTGTCCTGCATATAATGTATAGAAGTGTCCCGCATATAATGTATATAAGTGTCCCGCATATAATGTATATAAGTGTCCCGCATATAATGTATAGAAGTGTCCCGCATATAATGTATATAAGTGTCCCGCATATAATGTATATAAGTGTCCTGCATATAATGTATATAAGTGTCCCGCATATAATGTATAGAAGTGTCCCGCATATAATGTATATAAGTGTCCCGCATATAATGTATATAAGTGTCCCGCATATAATGTATATAAGTGTCCTGCATATAATGTATATAAGTGTCCCGCATATAATGTATATAAGTGTCCCGCATATAATGTATATAAGTGTCCCGCATATAATGTATAGAAGTGTCCCGCATATAATGTATAGAAGTGTCCCGCATATAATGTATATAAGTGTCCCGCATATAATGTATATAAGTGTCCCGCATATAATGTATATAAGTGTCCTGCATATAATGTATATAAGTGTCCTGCATATAATGTATATAAGTGTCCCGCATATAATGTATATAAGTGTCCCGCATATAATGTATATAAGTGTCCCGCATATAATGTATATAAGTGTCCCGCATGTAATGTATATAAGTGTCCCGCATATAATGTATATAAGTGTCCCGCATATAATGTATATAAGTGTCCCGCATATAATGTATATAAGTGTCCCGCATATAATGTATATAAGTGTCCCGCATATAATGTATATAAGTGTCCCGCATATAATGTATATAAGTGTCCTGCATATAATGTATATAAGTGTCCAGCATATAATGTATATAAGTGTCCTGCATATAATGTCTATAAGTGTCCCGAATATAATGTATATAAGTGTCCCGCATATAATGTATATAAGTGTCCTGCATATAATGTATATAAGTGTCCCGCATATAATGTATAGAAGTGTCCCGCATATAATGTATATAAGTGTCCCGCATATAATGTATATAAGTGTCCCGCATATAATGTATATAAGTGTCCCGCATATAATGTATATAAGTGTCCTGCATATAATGTATATAAGTGTCCCGCATATAATGTATATAAGTGTCCCGCATATAATGTATATAAGTGTCCCGCATATAATGTATAGAAGTGTCCCGCATATAATGTATAGAAGTGTCCCGCATATAATGTATATAAGTGTCCCGCATATAATGTATATAAGTGTCCCGCATATAATGTATATAAGTGTCCCGCATATAATGTATATAAGTGTCCCGCATGTAATGTATATAAGTGTCCCGCATGTAATGTATATAAGTGTCCCGCATATAATGTATATAAGTGTCCCGCATATAATGTATATAAGTGCCCCGCATATAAAGTGTCACCTGACCGCCCATCATTGTTCTGCTTTATCCTGTATCTCCACCAGAGGCGCTGTCACCCGACCGCCCGTCATTGTTCTGCTTTATCCTGTATCTCCACCAGAGGCGCTGTCACCCGACCGCCTGTCATTGTTCTGCTTTATCCGGCGGGACCACAGCAGAGAAAACACTCAGCCACCCTACTTATTATCTGACCAATAACTCTTACTGGATAACATTGTGCAAGTAATGTCTCCGCTGCTCTAGTGATGGATAGGCTGCATTCTCAGTGATGTCACCGCTGCTCTCTAGTGATGGATAGGCTGCATTCTCAGTGATGTCACCGCTGCTCTCTAGTGAATGGATAGGCTGCATTCTCAGTGATGTCACCGCTGCTCTCTAGTGAATGGATAGGCTGCATTCTCAGTGATGTCACCGCTGCTCTCTAGTGAATGGCTAGGCTGCATTGTCAGTGATGTCACTGCTGTTCTCTAGTGAATGGATAGGCTGCATGCTCAGTGATGTCACCGCCGCTCTCTAGTGATGGATAGGCTGCATTCTCAGTGATGTCACTGCTGTTCTCTAGTGAATGGATAGGCTGCATTCTCAGTGATGTCACCACTTCTTTCTAGTGAATGGATAGGCTGCATTCTCAGTGATGTCTCCGCTGCTCTAGTGAATGGATAGGCTGCATTCTCAGTGATGTCTCCCCTGCTCTAGTGAATGGCTAGGCTGCATTGTCAGTGATGTCACCGCTGCTCTCTAGTGAATGGATAGGCTGCATTCTCAGTGATGTCACCGCTGCTCTCTAGTGAATGGATAGGCTGCATTCTCAGTGATGTCACTGCTGCTCTCTAGTGAGTGGATAGGCTGCATTCTCAGTGATGTCACCGCTGCTCTCTAGTGATGGATAGGCTGCATTCTCAGTGATGTCACCGCTGCTCTCTAGTGATGGATAGGCTGTATTCTCAGTGATGTCTCCGCTGCTCTAGTGAATGGATAGGCTGCATTCTCAGTGATGTCACCGCTGCTCTCTAGTGAATGGATAGGCTGCATTCTCTCTCAGTGATGTCATCGCTGCTCTCTAGTGATGGATAGGCTGCATTCTCAGTGATGTCTCCGCTGCTCTAGTGAATGGATAGGCTGCATTCTCAGTGATGTCACCGCTGCTCTCTAGTGAATGGATAGGCTGCATTCTCAGTGATGTCATCGCTGCTCTCTAGTGATGGATAGGCTGCATTCTCAGTGATGTCACCGCTGCTCTCTAGTGAATGGATAGGCTGCATTCTCAGTGATGTCACCGCTGCTCTCTAGTGAATGGATAGGCTGCATTCTCAGTGATGTCTCCGCTGCTCTAGTGAATGGATAGGCTGCATTCTCAGTGATGTCACCGCTGCGCTCTAGTGAATGGATAGGCTGCATGCTCAGTGATGTCACCGCTGCTCTCTAGTGAATGGATCGGCTGCATTCTCAGTGATGTCACCGCTGTTCTCTAGTGAATGGATCGGCTGCATTCTCAGTGATGTCACCGCTGCTCTCTAGTGAATGGATCGGCTGCATTCTCAGTGATGTCACTGCTGCTCTCTAGTGAATGGATAGGCTGTATTCTCAGTGATGTCACCGCTGCTCTCTAGTGAATGGATCGGCTGCATTCTCAGTGATGTCACCGCTTATCTCTAGTGAATGGATAGGCTGTATTCTCAGTGATGTCACCGCTGTTCTCTAGTGATGGATAGGCTGCATTCTCAGTGATGTCACCGCTGCTCTCTAGTGAATGGATCGGCTGCATTCTCAGTGATGTCACCGATTATCTCTAGTGAATGGATAGGCTGCATTCTCAGTGATGTCACCTCTGCTCTCTAGTGATGGATCGGCTGCATTCTCAGTAATGTCACCGCTGCTCTCTAGTGATGGATCGGCTGCATTCTCAGTGATGTCACCGCTGCTCTCTAGTGAATGGATAGGCTGTATTCTCAGTGATGTCACCACTGCTCTCTAGTGATGGATAGGCTGCATTCTCAGTGATGTCACCGCTGCTCTCTAGTGAATGGATAGGCTGTATTCTCAGTGATGTCACCGCTGCGCTCTAGTGAATGGCTAGGCTGCATTCTCAGTGATGTCACCGCTGCTCTCTAGTGAATGGATAGGCTGTATTCTCAGTGATGTCACCGCTGCTCTCTAGTGAATGGATAGGCTGCATTCTCAGTGATGTCACCGCTGCTCTCTAGTGATGGATAGGCTGCATTCTCAGTGATGTCACCGCTGCTCTCTAGTGAATGGATCGGCTGCATTCTCAGTGATGTCACCGCTGATCTCTAGTGACTTGATAGCCTGACTTCTCTGTTTCTGGTCTGGATCACCTGTGGATAGCATTAGCTCCATGATTTCTTATATTAACGATCGTCTCCGGGTCTCTTGTTCCTCCTTCTTTGTCTGATTTGCTTTATAAGTGATTGGTGATCATGTAGTGACTGCTGCAGCGCTGGGACCTCCGCCTGACTGTAGAGACCATTATATATTCCATTAATAACCTCGCTGGTCAGGACAGAAATAGCCGCCACAGGAAGGGACCGCTAATAAATCAGCTGTAAATGGCGCGTGATATCCTCTATCTATAAATGTCATGGGCCGGTATTTTCCCGTTCCTGCTCCATTCATTTGTTTTTATTACAATATTCTCCAATCTGGAAAATTCCTGGAGGCCGTTTCTTTTTATCAATTATTCTTCATCACGATATCGACCGGGCAAAATAGAATAATAATAATAATAATAATATTGTATCTACTGTAGAGAGAAAATCCATGTCCTGGTCACCTGCACACACCTGCCTGTCCCTGCACACACCTGCCTGTCCCTGCACACACCTGCCTGTCTCTGCACACACCTGCCTGTCCCTGCACACACCTGCCTGTCCCTGCACACACCTGCCTGTCCCTGCACACACCTGCCTGTCCCTGCACACACCTGCCTGTCCCTGCACACACCTGCCTGTCCCTGCACACACCTGCCTGTCCCTGCACACACCTGCCTGTCTCTGCACACACCTGCCTGTCCCTGCACACACCTGCCTGTCCCTGCACACACCTGCCTGTCCCTGCACACACCTGCCTGTCCCTGCACACACCTGCCTGTCCCTGCACACACCTGCCTGTCCCTGCACACACCTGCCTGTCCCTGCACACACCTGCCTGTCCCTGCACACACCTGCCTGTCCCTGCACACACCTGCCTGTCCCTGCACACACCTGCCTGTCCCTGCACACACCTGCCTGTCTCTGCACACACCTGCCTGTCCCTGCACACACCTGCCTGTCCCTGCACACACCTGCCTGTCCCTGCACACACCTGCCTGTCCCTGCACACACCTGCCTGTCCCTGCACACACCTGCCTGTCCCTGCACACACCTGCCTGTCCCCGTCCACACCTGCCTGTCCCCGCACACACCTGCCTGTCCCCGCACACACCTGCCTGTCCCCGCACACACCTGCCTGTCCCAGCACACACCTGCCTGTCCCCGCACACACCTGCCTGTCCCCGCACACACCTGCCTGTCCCCGTCCACACCTGCCTGTCCCTGCACACACCTGCCTGTCCCTGCACACACCTGCCTGTCCCTGCACACACCTGCCTGTCCCTGCACACACCTGCCTGTCCCTGCACACACCTGCCTGTCCCCGCACACACCTGCCTGTCCCCGCACACACCTGCCTGTCCCCGTCCACACCTGCCTGTCCCTGCACACACCTGCCTGTCCCTGCACACACCTGCCTGTCCCCGTCCAAACCTGCCTGTCCCCGTCCACACCTGCCTGTCCCCGTCCACACCTGCCTGTCCCTGCACACACCTGCCTGTCCCTGCACACACCTGCCTGTCCCTGCACACACCTGCCTGTCCCTGCACACACCTGCCTGTCCCTGCACACACCTGCCTGTCCGCGTCCACACCTGCCTGTCCCCGCACACACCTGCCTGTCCCCGCACACACCTGCCTGTCCCCGCACACACCTGCCTGTCCCTGCACACACCTGCCTGTCCCCGTCCACACCTGCCTGTCCCTGCACACACCTGCCTGTCCCTGCACACACCTGCCTGTCCCCGCCCACACCTGCCTGTCCCTGCACACACCTGCCTGTCCCTGCACACACCTGCCTGTCCCTGCACACACCTGCCTGTCCCTGCACACACCTGCCTGTCCCTGCACACACCTGCCTGTCCCTGCACACACCTGCCTGTCCCTGCACACAGTGTCATGATGGGGGTATGAGGCGCGGGATGATGAAGGTATGAGGCGCGGGATGATGGGGGTATGAGGTGCGGGATGATGGGGGTATGAGGCGCGGGATGATGGGGGTATGAGGCGCGGGATGATGGGGGTATGAGGCGCGGGATGATGGGGGTATGAGGCGCGGGATGATGAAGGTATGAGGCGCGGGATGGTGGGGGTAGGAGGCGCGGGATGATGGGGGTACGAGGCGCGGGATGATGGGTGTACGAGGCGCGGGATGACGGGGGTACGAGGCGCGGGATGACGGGGGTACGAGGCGCGGGATGACGGGGGTACGAGGCGCGGGATGACGGGGGTACGAGGCGCGGGATGACGGGAGTACGAGGCGCGGGGTGACGGGGGTACGAGGCGCGGGATGACGGGGATACGAGGCGCGGGATGACGGGGGTACGAGGCGCGGGACGGGGCGCGGGATGACGGGGGTACGGGGCGCGGGACGACGGGGGTACGGGGCGCGGGACGGCGGGGGTACGGGGCGCGGGACGGCGGGGGTACGGGACGGCGGGGCTCGGGACGGGGGGGTACGGGGCGCGGCACGGCGGGGGTACGGGACGGCGGGAGTGCGGGGCGCGGGACGGCGGGGGTACGGGACGGCGGGGGTACGGGGCTCGGGACGACGGGGGTACGAGGTACGGGGGTACGAGGCGCAGGACGGCGGGGGTACGGGACGGCGGGGGTACGGGGCTCGGGATGGCGGGGGTACGGGGCGCGGGACGGCGGGGGTACGGGGCGCGGGACGGCGGGGGTACGGGACGGCGGGGGTACGGGGCTCGGGACGGCGGGGGTACGGGGCATGGGATGGCCCGTGCCTCGGTGCTGTCAGTAATAACGCTTCTCTGCATTGAATCAGATCTGTAATTGGCTGCCATGATATGAGGATATGCTGATCACCATAGGAGACGGGTAAGAGTCCCCCAGACAACACTAGACAGTACACATACCATGTGTCACAAGAGCGGAAACACATCCTCCTCCACCAGTGCGTGTGCAGCTTTCACCGCTGTTATTTGGTGTCTTCTGCCTCTCTGTATAGGCGGCTGCCCCGGTATTACATTGAGAACAGAGACTTACGGATGCGATGTCTGTACGGAAGATGTTATACGTAATGCCAGAGATAAGCGGTGACACCCAGATGCTGCCGCTGCTCTGTATCCAGTCACTCACAATAGACGCTGAGTGGGATGAAGGGTGAGAAAGATGGTAATAAATGGACTGATGAAGTGTTTGCTGGCGTGACGCGGCGGACCGGTAATATCAGCTCTCAGGCTTTGATGCTCATGAAGTGCGTTCCTTTCTTATCGGTTTTATACGCAGCGCTCGGCACACCCAGACCCGCACCTCACATGGCGACAACTCATAAACTCATAAGGCTTTGAGCCGGAGGACAGGACGCGGCAGTCTTACCCCGGATGATGGAGAAGTCGCTGTGATTGCCGCTCTCCTCTCCGCACTCTGGAGGGCGCTCCTTATCAGCCGCCATTATTCCCGCTGATCATTGCTGGAGCGGTTACTATTCTATATTAATCACATTCTTACCTGACCCTGTGATCTCCCATATGATGATGCTGCCGGATTATCTTATCACTACCTCTGCTATCTGCCAGTCATACGCAATTCATAGTCCTGGTCCTACATCTCTCCCGGCTGCCTCTCGTCAGTCACATATGAGGACTTGTGCTGGGCCTCCCGGTGACCTCTCTGGAGCGTCTCCTGTGCCGCCCCTTGTTTCGGCCTACACTTTTCTCCCCACTGTTCTTTGTCAGCGTTATGGGGCTTATTCACATGGTGCGGACCTTGTATCTTCTCTCCGGTGGTGTTGTATTAGTGGGGTGCGGGCTGATCTCTGACTATGAGGCGGCGCAGCATAGATGAATGTTCTCCTTCCATCCATTGTAATTATGGCGCTCTCTCTCTGTGTGTCTTTAGTTAATTATCCGCTGCACGGAGAGATTGGTCGGATTATAGAACGTTTCCTGAGCGGCTTCATAAAGTTCACAGTCACTGGTCGTCATGATTGTTGTGCCCGGATCCCGCTAACCCCATCTGCCCACAGTCTGATGTCTATGGTGCCAGGTAGTCTGAGATAGGAGGTCGCCAACGTGTCTGACAGCCGCTTATCCCAGGCTCGGTGCTGTGCGTGCTGCTGATTACTGTTCTAGTTACCTTATGTCTGCCGAGAATCTGATGACTTGGTCACGTGACTCATCTCCATTGTGATTGGACGATTAAAGTTGCACAACTTTGTTTTTCACTTTTCGGGGACGTCCCTCTTTCTCAGCTCCTTATTTTGGTTACCTGCTGCGTTTTTCTCCTCTGACTTTGGATCAGCGCTGTAATTGCGGTGTGGCTGCGGTGTGATTGCAGTGTTATTGCGGTATTGCTTTGCTGTGAGTGCGGTGTGGCTGCGGTGTTATTGAAGTGTTGTTGCGCTGTGATTTCGTTGTGGCTGCGCTGTTGTTGCAGTGTTGCGCTGTGATTGCGGTGGTGTTGCGGTCTGGTTGTGGTGTGATTTCGTTGTGATTGCGGTGTGATTGCTGTGTTGTTGCGGTGTGATTGCGGTGTTGTGCTGTGATTGCGGTGTTGTTCCGGTGTGATTGCGCTGTGATTGCGGTGTTGTGCTGTGATTGCGGTGTGATTTCGTTGTGATTGCGGTGTGATTTCGTTGTGATTGCGGTGGGGTTGCGCTGTGATTGCGGTGGGGTTGCGGTGTGATTGCGCTGTGGCTGCTGTGTTGTTGCGGTGTGATTGCTGTGTCTTTGCGGTGTGATTGCTGTTGTTGTGCTGTGATTGCGGTGTTGCGGTGTGATTGCGCTGTAATTGCGGTGATTGCGCTGTGATTGCGGTGGGGTTGCGCTGTGATTTCGTTGTGATTGCGGTGTTGTTGCGCTGTGATTGCGCTGTGATTGCGGTGTGATTGCTGTGTTGTTGCGGTGTGATTGCTGTGTTGTTGTGCTGTGATTGCTGTGTTGTTGCGGTGTGATTGCGCTGTGATTGCAGTGGGGTTGCGCTGTGATTTCGTTGTGATTGCGGTCGGATTGCGGTGTTGCGGTGTGATTGCGGTGTTGTTGCGGTGGGGTTGCGGTGTGATTGCGCTGTGGCTGCGGTGTGATTGCGGTGTTGTTGCGGTGTGATTTCGTTGTGATTGCGGTGTTGTTGCGCTGTGATTTCGGTGTGATTGCGCTGTGATTGCGGTGTTGTTGCGCTGTGATTGCGGTCGGATTGTGGTGTTGTTGCGGTGTGATTGCGGTGTTGTTGCGGTGTGATTTAGTTGTGATTGCGCTGTGATTGCGGTGTGGCTGCGGTGTGATTGCGGTGTTGTTGCGCTGTGATTGCGGTGTGATTGCGCTGTGGCTGCGGTGTGATTGCGGTGTTGTTGCGGTGTGATTTCGTTGTGATTGCGGTGTGATTTCGGTGTGATTGCGCTGTGATTGCGGTGTTGTTGCGCTGTGATTGCGGTCGGATTGCGGTGTTGTTGCGGTGTGGCTGCGGTGTTGTTGCGCTGTCATTGCAGAGGGATTGCGCTGTGATTGCGGTGTGGCTACGCAGTGAATGCACTGTGATTGCTGTATTGTTGCGGTGTGATTACGGTGTTGTTGTGCTGTGATTGCGGTGTTGTTGCGGTGTGATTGCGGTGGGGCTGCGCTGTGATTGCGGTGTTGTTGCGGTGTGATTGCGGTGTGATTTCGTTGTGATTGCGGTGTGATTTCGTTGTGATTGCGGTGGGGCTGCGCTGTGATTGCTGTATTGTTGCGGTGTGGCTGCGGTGTGATTGCGGTGTTGTTGTGCTGTGATTGCGGTGTTGTTGCGGTGTGATTGCGGTGGGGCTGCGCTGTGATTGCGGTGTGATTTCGTTGTGATTGCGGTGTGATTTCGTTGTGATTGCGGTGTGGCTGCGGTCTGATTGCGGTGTTGTTGCGCTGTGATTGCGGTGTCCTCGCTCGTCCTCGCTGATGGAGCAGCATGCAGTGATCTTTCTGGAGATGTCTTTTCATTCTTCACAGCGCTGGACGAGCGGCCTCCTTTATTATTTGTGTTTGATTCCCATTTGTAGAGAAGTTCATTCCTGATCACGTTCCTGGGATTATCCATGAAGTACAATAAATCCTAGCGCGGCCGCCGGGAGGGAGAAGATGCTGGACGAGCGCCGCAGGGAGAAGGCAGAAGACTCATCAGTGGCGTTATAGACACGTGTCTATGGTGGCCGCGTCACGTGACCTGCGCACTGTCCACATTATAGCCGGGTCATTACACAGGGACAGGCAGGGGCAGAATATACAGAAAATCTGCAGCAACTTTGGAAATTCTTTACATCCCTTGTCTTGTACTGATGCTAAAATCTATCATGTCTAATACTCCAGTCACCTCCAGAGCTGCAGTCACAATTCTGCTGTTACTTTATGTCTAATACTCCAGTCATCTCCAAAGCTGCAGTCACAAGTCTGCTATTACATCATGTATAATACTCCAGTCACCTCCAGAGCTGCAGTCACAATTCTGCTGTTACTTTATGTCTAATACTCCAGTCATCTCCAAAGCTGCAGTCACAAGTCTGCTATTACATCATGTATAATACTCCAGTCACCTCCAGAGCTGCAGTCACAATTCTGCTATTACATCATGTCTAATACTCCAGTCACCTCCAGAGCTGCAGTCACAAGTCTGCTATTACTTCATGTGTAAGGGCACGTTCAGACATGGCGGACAGTCTGCAGTGGAATTCTCCTGCGGCCGGTTTTTACATTTGTTTCAATACATTTTTAGACAAGTTAGTTCAGACGCTGCGGAAAACTCGGCTGCGGACCACAGGCTCCGGTGCAGAATTTTCCCTCCTCCGCAGCATGCACTGTCTATTGCGGAGAAGATGCAGAATTTCACTGCGGATTTCAGCCTCTGAAATGCAAAAACTGAAAAGTGGAGTCTTTATATATGGAGGATGGAGTCTGTATATATGGAGGATGGAGTCTATATATATGGAGGGTGGAGTCTGTATATATGGAGGGTGGAGTCTGTATATATGGAGGATGGAGTCTGTATATATGGAGGGTGGAGTCTGTATATATGGAGGGTGGAGTCTGTATATATGGAGGGTGGAGTCTGTATATATGGAGGGTGGAGTCTGTATATATGGAGGGTGGAGTCTATATATGGAGGGTGGAGTCTGTATATATGGAGGGTGGAGTCTGTATAT
The DNA here is from genome assembly GCF_050947455.1 of Rhinoderma darwinii. Classification (NCBI taxonomy): domain Eukaryota; kingdom Metazoa; phylum Chordata; class Amphibia; order Anura; family Rhinodermatidae; genus Rhinoderma; species Rhinoderma darwinii. Next base: position 335,742 of record NC_134694.1, read on the forward strand.
ATGGAGGTTGGAGTCTGTATATATGGAGGGTGGAGTCTGTATATATGGAGGGTGGAGTCTGTATATATGGAGGGTGGAGTCTGTATATATGGAGGTTGGAGTCTGTATATATGGAGGGTGGAGTCTGTATATATGGAGGGTGGAGTCTGTATATATGGAGGGTGGAGTCTGTATATATGGAGGGTGGAGTCTGTATATATGGAGGGTGGAGTCTATATATGGAGGGTGGAGTCTGTATATATGGAGGGTGGAGTCTGTATATATGGAGGGTGGAGTCTGTATATATGGAGGGTGGAGTCTATATATGGAGGTTGGAGTCTGTATATATGGAGGTTGGAGTCTGTATATATGGAGGTTGGAGTCTGTATATATGGAGGGTGGAGTCTTTATATATGGAGGGAGGAGTCTATATATATGGAGGGTGGAGTCTGTATATACGGAAGGTGGAGTCTATATATATTTAGGGTGGAGTCTTTATATACGGAGGGTGGAGTCTGTATATACGGAGGTTGGAGTCTATATATTTAGGGTGGAGTCTTTATATATGGAAGGTGGAGTCTGTATATATGGAAGGTGGAGTCTGTATATATATTTAGGGTGGAGTCTATATATAGAGGGTGGAGTCTGTATATATGGAGGGTGGAGTCTATATATGGAAGGTGGAGTCTATATATATTTAGGGTGGAGTCTTTATATATGGAGGGTGGAGTCTGTATATATGGAAGGTGGAGTCTGTATATATATTTAGGGTGGAGTCTTTATATATGGAGGGTGGAGTCTGTATATACGGAAGGTGGAGTCTATATATTTAGGGTGGAGTCTATATATGGAGGGTGGAGTCTGTATATATATTTAGGGTGGAGTCTTTATATATGGAGGGTGGAGTCTATATATGGAGGGTGGAGTCTGTATATATATTTAGGTTGAAGTCTTTATATATGGAGGGTGGAGTCTGTATATATATTTAGGGTGGAGTCTTTATATATGGAGGGTGGAGTCTGTATATATATTTAGGGTGGTCTGTGTATATATGGAGGGTGGAGTCTGTATATATGGAGGGTGGAGTCTGTATATATATATTTAGGGTGGAGTCTGTATATATATACTTAGGGTGGAGTCTGTATATATGGAGGGTGGAGTCTGTATATATATTTAGGGTGGAGTCTTTATATATGGAGGGTGGAGTCCGTATATATATTTAGGGTGGAGTCTGTATATATGGAGGGTGGAGTCTGTATATATGGAGGATCGCTCTTCTGCTTTGTGTTCAGGGCTCGGCACATATATTTGGGTCATTAATTACAGTGGTGAATGTGGAGTAACGAGCTGCACTAATGACTTCCCATCTCTGCGAGAAACATCGGAGCCACGCCGCAGCGACAGACAGGAAAATAACGGTCTATAAACATCACCCGCACCGCAGGGAAAGCGCCCAATAATGAGAACTAACGCCATCTTACTATATCACACGTGTAAGGGGGGACACCTCGTCATGTATATGTGGAGCCGCCATCTTACTATATCACATGTGTAAGGGGGGACATCTCGTCATGTATATATGGAGCCGCCATCTTACTATATCACACGTGTAAGGGGGGACACCTCGTCATGTATATGTGGAGCCGCCATCTTACTATATCACATGTGTAAGGGGGGACACCTCGTCATGTATATATGGAGCCGCCATCTTACTATATCACACGTGTAAGGGGGGACACCTCGTCATGTATATGTGGAGCCGCCATCTTACTATATCACACGTGTAAGGGGGGACATCTCGTCATGTATATATGGAGCCGCCATCTTACTATATCACACGTGTAAGGGGGGACATCTCGTCATGTATATGTGGAGCCGCCATCTTACTATATCACACGTGTAAGGGGGGACATCTCGTCATGTATATGTGGAGCCGCCATCTTACTATATCACACGTGTAAGGGGGGACATCTCGTCATGTATATGTGGAGCCGCCATCTTACTATATCACACGTGTAAGGGGGGACATCTCGTCATGTATATGTGGAGCCTCCATCTTACTATATCACACGTGTAAGGGGGGACATCTCGTCATGTATATGTGGAGCCGCCATCTTACTATATCACACGTGTAAGGGGGGACATCTCGTCATGTATATGTGGAGCCGCCATCTTACTATATCACATGTGTAAGGGGGGACATCTCGTCATGTATATATGGAGCCGCCATCTTACTATATCACACGTGTAAGGGGGGACATCTCGCCATGTATATGTGGAGCCGCCATCTTACTATATCACATGTGTAAGGGGGGACACCTCGTCATGTATATATGGAGCCGCCATCTTACTATATCACACGTGTAAGGGGGGACACCTCGTCATGTATATGTGGAGCCGCCATCTTACTATATCACACGTGTAAGGGGGGACATCTCGTCATGTATATGTGGAGCCGCCATCTTACTATATCACACGTGTAAGGGGGGACACCTCGTCATGTATATGTGGAGCCGCCATCTTACTATATCACACGTGTAAGGGGGGACATCTCGTCATGTATATGTGGAGCCGCCATCTTACTATATCACACGTGTAAGGGGGGACACCTCGTCATGTATATATGGAGCCGCCATCTTACTATATCACACGTGTAAGGGGGGACATCTCGTCATGTATATGTGGAGCCGCCATCTTACTATATCACACGTGTAAGGGGGGACATCTCGTCATGTATATGTGGAGCCGCCATCTTACTATATCACACGTGTAAGGGGGGACACCTCGTCATGTATATGTGGAGCCTCCATCTTACTATATCACACGTGTAAGGGGGGACATCTCGTCATGTATATATGGAGCCGCCATCTTACTATATCACACGTGTAAGGGGGGACATCTCGTCATCTATATGTGGAGCCGCCATCTTACTATATCACATGTGTAAGGGGGGACATCTCGTCATCTATATGTGGAGCCGCCATCTTACTATATCACACGTGTAAGGGGGGACATCTCGTCATGTATATGTGGAGCCGCCATCTTTCTATATCATGTGTAAGGGGGGACACCTCGTCATGTATATGTGGAGCCGCCATCTTACTATATCACACGTGTAAGGGGGGACATCTCGTCATGTATATGTGGAGCCGCCATCTTTCTATATCACACGTGTAAGGGGGGACATCTCGTCATGTATATGTGGAGCCGCCATCTTACTATATCACATGTGTAAGGGGGGACATCTCGTCATGTATATGTGGAGCCGCCATCTTACTATATCACATGTGTAAGGGGGGACATCTCATCATGTATATGTGGAGCCCCCATCTTTCTATATCATGTGTAAGGGGGGACACCTCGTCATGTATATATGGAGCCGCCATCTTACTATATCACACGTGTAAGGGGGGACATCTCGTCATGTATATATGGAGCCGCCATCTTACTATATCACACGTGTAAGGGGGGACATCTTGTCATGTATATGTGGAGCCGCCATCTTTCTATATCATGTGTAAGGGGGGACATCTCGTCATGTATATGTGGAGCCGCCATCTTACTATATCACATGTGTAAGGGGAGACGTCTCGTCATGTATATATGGAGCCACCATCTTTCTATATCATGTGTAAGGGGGGACATCTCGTCATGTATATGTGGAGCCGCCATCTTACTATATCACATGTGTAAGGGGGGACATCTCGTCATGTATATATGGAGCCGCCATCTTACTATATCACATGTGTAAGGGGGGACATCTCGTCATGTATATGTGGAGCCGCCATCTTACTATATCACATGTGTAAGGGGGGACACCTCGTCATGTATATATGGAGCCGCCATCTTACTATATCACATGTGTAAGGGGGGACATCTCGTCATGTATATATGGGGCCGCCATCTTACTATATCACACGTGTAAGGGGGGACACCTCGTCATGTATATATGGAGCCGCCATCTTACTATATCACATGTGTAAGGGGGGACACCTCGTCATGTATATATGGAGCCGCCATCTTACTATATCACACGTGTAAGGGGGGACATCTCGTCATGTATATGTGGAGCCTCCATCTTACTATATCACATGTGTAAGGGGGGACATCTCGTCATGTATATATGGAGCCGCCATCTTACTATATCACATGTGTAAGGGGGGACACCTCGTCATGTATATATGGAGCCGCCATCTTACTATATCACATGTGTAAGGGGGGACATCTCGTCATGTATATGTGGAGCCGCCATCTTACTATATCACATGTGTAAGGGGGGACATCTCGTCATGTATATATGGAGCCGCCATCTTACTATATCACATGTGTAAGGGGGGGACATCTCGTCATGTATATGTGGAGCCGCCATCTTACTATATCACATGTGTAAGGGGGGACACCTCGTCATGTATATATGGAGCCGCCATCTTACTATATCACATGTGTAAGGGGGGACATCTCGTCATGTATATGTGGAGCCGCCATCTTACTATATCACACGTGTAAGGGGGGACATCTCGTCATGTATATGTGGAGCCGCCATCTTACTATATCACATGTGTAAGGGGGGACACCTCGTCATGTATATGTGGAGCCTCCATCTTACTATATCACATGTGTAAGGGGAGACATCTCGTCATGTATATGTGGAGCCTCCATCTTACTATATCACATGTGTAAGGGGGGACATCTCGTCATGTATATGTGGAGCCACCATCTTACTATATCACATGTGTAAGGGGGGACTCCTCGTCATGTATATATGGAGCCGCCATCTTACTATATCACATGTGTAAGGGGGGACATCTCGTCATGTATATGTGGAGCCGCCATCTTACTATATCACATGTGTAAGGGGGGACATCTCGTCATGTATATGTGGAGCCGCCATCTTACTATATCACATGTGTAAGGGGGGACACCTCGTCATGTATATATGGAGCCGCCATCTTACTATATCACATGTGTAAGGGGGGGACATCTCGTCATGTATATGTGGAGCCGCCATCTTACTATATCACATGTGTAAGGGGGGACACCTCGTCATGTATATATGGAGCCGCCATCTTACTATATCACATGTGTAAGGGGGGACATCTCGTCATGTATATGTCGAGCCGCCATCTTACTATATCACACGTGTAAGGGGGGACATCTCGTCATGTATATGTGGAGCCGCCATCTTACTATATCACATGTGTAAGGGGGGGACATCTCGTCATGTATATGTGGAGCCGCCATCTTACTATATCACATGTTTAAGGGGGGACATCTCGTCATGTATATGTGGAGCCGCCATCTTACTATATCACACGTGTAAGGGGGGACACCTCGTCATGTATATGTGGAGCCGCCATCTTACTATATCACATGTGTAAGGGGGGACATCTCGTCATGTATATATGGAGCCGCCATCTTACTATATCACACGTGTAAGGGGGGACACCTCGCCATGTATATGTGGAGCCTCCATCTTACTATATCACATGTGTAAGGGGGGACATCTCGGCATGTATATGTGGAGCCGCCATCTTACTATATCACACGTGTAAGGGGGGACATCTCGTCATGTATATGTGGAGCCGCCATCTTACTATATCACATGTGTAAGGGGGGACATCTCGTCATGTATATATGGAGCCGCCATCTTACTATATCACATGTTTAAGGGGGGGACATCTCGTCATGTATATGTGGAGCCGCCATCACCGGTAACATCCTCGCTGGATCTTCCTGCGTCACTGGGTCGGGTTACACACAGCGCAGCGGATGGCGAACAGTATCACAAGTCTAATTTATTGTTATAAGTGATGGATACGGCTGTTGTCACGGTGACAGCCGGGTCCAGCTGTATATGAGGGGCTCCTAGGGTCCACAAGTTTGGTTGGCTGTTGCACAATTGTTTTCTTCTGTCAGATGATTTCTTTCTAGTTCTATCTGTTCCTGGGAAAGCTGGGTGACAACTAGCATGACCTTAATATGGCGCACCTTATAGCGCCATTTTCTAATGCTCATGACGCCACTTTTCTGGTGTCTCATTGTTGACCTTCCCCATTGTGTCTGTAAAATCTGGTATTGAGCCATAAAATATGGAGTGAAGAACGGGTGAGGGCGGCGGCGGCATATGGTGCTTTTATGGACCCGCACATGACGGACAATAATAGGGACATTTGGTCCCTTTTCATCTTTTCTGGAAAGTGTTTGATCCGCGTTATAAACTCCGACAGATAATTATAGTCTCATATTCTGGAGGGAAGAGAAAGGATTGAGCAGAGCCGGCCCCGGATCAGAGAAGAAAACGTCCAGCTCTGAGGCTGACGGGGACAATGGCGCAGTCAGAAGATGCCGGCCACAGCGAGGACAGTATACATCTATATTCAGACACTGTATGTACAGCACAATCCCTGGGGCTCACAGCTACCAATGCACTGCGCCATTTTCCATTACACGGACGGCTCAGGCGGTTTCTTCTTCCTTCGTGGATCTTCTGTACAATTATCGGTCATTTCCGCGTATGACATAGAAAGTGCCAGAACAGGGACGTAGAAAATCTCCGCAGAGGAGAGGAGGGGGTGTGGGATTTTTAATAAACATAAATGTCTTCTTGTAAGTCGACTCTCTCCGGCGACCCCGCGAGCGCACTCATCATGTGACCTCAGCTCCTCGAACGGTCGCCCTGATTTCAATTTAAAGTTTCGTTATTCAATTAAAGAGAGTGAAGTCAATTACTAGGCTGGAAAACGAGAAGTCCCTATCTGAGCGCCACGGAGAACGCTGTTATATACGGGAGATGACAGGCGGCGCTTGTAAAGCCAAAGTCAAATCTCAGAAAAGAATCAACGTTACGGATCCGTCTGACGCGGCTTCATGGCGGTCACTGTTTTATACCTTTGTCTTGTGACTATTATTTTCTGGTTTCAGCCGAAGATAACGCGATGTTCGCGCCCACAGCGCCTGATCTTTGTGTAGAGAGAACGCCGTCTACATCATGGGATTAATAGGGAATGTGCGCACGACAACGCCAAAAACGTCTGACATTACGGAGCTGTTACCAGGCGCCTGATTTTCAGACGTTTGTTTAACAAGTCGCGTTTTTCGCAGTGTTTTTTATGGCCATTTTTGGAGCTGTTTTTCAATGGAGTAAATGAAAAACGCCTCCAAAAACGTCCCGAGAAGTGTCCCGCATATAATGTATATAAGTGCCCCGCATATAATGTATATAAGTGTCCCGCATATAATGTATATAAGTGTCCTGCATATAATGTATATAAGTGTCCTGCATATAATGTATAGAAGTGTCCCGCATATAATGTATATAAGTGTCCCGCATATAATGTATATAAGTGTCCCGCATGTAATGTATATAAGTGTCCCGCATATAATGTATATAAGTGTCCTGCATATAATGTATATAAGTGTCCTGCATATAATGTATAGAAGTGTCCCGCATATAATGTATATAAGTGTCCCGCATATAATGTATATAAGTGTCCCGCATATAATGTATATAAGTGTCCCGCATATAATGTATATAAGTGTCCCGCATATAATATATATAAGTGTCCCGCATATAATGTATAGAAGTGTCCCGCATATAATGTATATAAGTGTCCTGCATATAATGTATATAAGTGTCCCGCATATAATGTATATAAGTGTCCCGCATATAATGTATATAAGTGTCCTGCATATAATGTATATAAGCGTCCCACATATAATGTATAGAAGTGTCCCGCATATAATGTATATAAGTGTCCCTGCATATAATGTATATAAGTGTCCCGCATATAATGTATATAAGTGTCCCGCATATAATGTATATAAGTGTCCCGCATATAATGTATATAAGTGTCCCGCATATAATGTATATAAGTGTCCCGCATATAATGTATATAAGTGTCCTGCATATAATGTATATAAGTGTCCCGCATATAATGTATATAAGTGTCCCGCATATAATGTATATAAGTATCCTGCATATAATGTATATAAGTGTCCCGCATATAATGTATATAAGTGTCCCGCATATAATGTATATAAGTGTCCTGCATATAATGTATATAAGCGTCCCACATATAATGTATAGAAGTGTCCCGCATATAATGTATATAAGTGTCCCGCATATAATGTATATAAGTGTCCCGCATATAATGTATATAAGTGCCCCGCATATAATGTATATAAGTGTCCCGCATATAATGTATATAAGTGTCCTGCATATAATGTATATAAGTGTCCTGCATATAATGTATAGAAGTGTCCTGCATATAATGTATAGAAGTGTCCCGCATATAATGTATATAAGTGTCCCGCATATAATGTATATAAGTGTCCTGCATATAATGTATATAAGTGTCCCGCATATAATGTATATAAGTGTCCCGCATATAATGTATATAAGTGTCCTGCATATAATGTATATAAGCGTCCCACATATAATGTATAGAAGTGTCCCGCATATAATGTATATAAGTGTCCCTGCATATAATGTATATAAGTGTCCCGCATATAATGTATATAAGTGTCCCGCATATAATGTATATAAGTGTCCCGCATATAATGTATATAAGTGTCCCGCATATAATGTATATAAGTGTCCCGCATATAATGTATATGTGTCCCGTATATAATGTATAGAAGTGTCCCGCATGTAATGTATATAAGTGTCCTGCATATAATGTATATAAGTGTCCCGCATGTAATGTATAAGTGTCCCGCATATAATGTATATAAGTGTCCCGCATATAATGTATATAAGTGTCCCGCATATAATGTATATAAGTGTCCCGCATATAATGTATATAAGTGTCCCGCATATAATGTATATAAGTGTCCCGCATGTAATGTATATAAGTGTCCCGCATATAATGTATATAAGTGTCCCGCATATAATGTATATAAGTGTCCCGCATATAATGTATATAAGTGTCCCGCATATAATGTATATAAGTGTCCCGCATATAATGTATATAAGTGTCCTGCATATAATGTATATAAGTGTCCCTGCATATAATGTATATAAGTGTCCCGCATGTAATGTATATAAGTGTCCCGCATATAATGTATATAAGTGTCCCGCATGTAATGTATATAAGTGTCCCGCATGTAATGTATATAAGTGTCCCGCATATAATGTATATAAGTGTCCCGCATGTAATGTATATAAGTGTCCCGCATGTAATGTATATAAGTGTCCCGCATGTAATGTATATAAGTGTCCCGCATATAATGTATATAAGTGTCCCGCATATAATGTATATAAGTGTCCCGCATATAATGTATATAAGTGTCCCGCATATAATGTATATAAGTGTCCCGCATATAATGTATATAAGTGTCCCTGCATATAATGTATATAAGTGTCCCGCATATAATGTATATAAGTGTCCCGCATATAATGTATATAAGTGTCCCGCATATAATGTATATAAGTGTCCCGCATATAATGTATATAAGTGTCCCGCATATAATGTATAGAAGTGTCCCGCATATAATGTATATAAGTGTCCCGCATATAATGTATAGAAGTGTCCCGCATGTAATGTATATAAGTGTCCCGCATATAATGTATATAAGTGTCCCGCATATAATGTATATAAGTGTCCCGCATATAATGTATATAAGTGTCCCGCATATAATGTATAGAAGTGTCCCGCATATAATGTATATAAGTGTCCCGCATATAATGTATATAAGTGTCCCGCATATAATGTATATAAGTGTCCCGCATATAATGTATATAAGTGTCCCGCATGTAATGTATATAAGTATCCCGCATATAATGTATATAAGTGTCCCGCATATAATGTATATAAGTGTCCCGCATATAATGTATATAAGTGTCCCGCATATAATGTATATAAGTGTCCGCATATAATGTATATAAGTGTCCCGCATATAATGTATATAAGTGTCCCGCATATAATGTATATAAGTGTCCCGCATGTAATGTATATAAGTGTCCCGCATATAATGTATATAAGTGTCCCGCATATAATGTATATAAGTGTCCCGCATATAATGTATATAAGTGTCCCGCATATAATGTATATAAGTGTCCCGCATATAATGTATATAAGTGTCCCGCATATAATGTATAGAAGTGTCCCGCATGTAATGTATATTAGTGTCCCGCATATAATGTATATAAGTGTCCCGCATATAATGTATATAAGTGTCCCGCATATAATGTATATAAGTGTCCCTCATATAATGTATATAAGTGTCCCGCATATAATGTATATAAGTGTCCCGCATATAATGTATATAAGTGTCCCGCATATAATGTATATAAGTGTCCCTGCATATAATGTATATAAGTGTCCCGCATATAATGTATATAGGTGTCCCGCATATAATGTATATAAGTGTCCCCGCATATAATGTATATAAGTGTCCCGCATGTAATGTATATAAGTGTCCCGCATATAATGTATATAAGTGTCCCGCATGTAATGTATATAAGTGTCCCGCATATAATGTATATAAGTGTCCCGCATATAATGTATATAAGTGTCCCGCATATAATGTATATAAGTGTCCGGCATATAATGTATATAAGTGTCCCGCATATAATGTATATAAGTGTCCCGCATATAATGTATATAAGTGTCCCGCATATAATGTATATAAGTGTCCCTGCATATAATGTATATAAGCGTCCCGCATGTAATGTATATAAGCGTCCCGCATATAATGTATATAAGTGTCCCGCATATAATGTATATAAGTGTCCCGCATGTAATGTATATAAGTGTCCCGCGTATAATGTATATAAGTGTCCCGCGTATAATGTATATAAGCGTCCCGCATATAATGTATATAAGCGTCCCGCATATAATGTATATAAGTGTCCCGCATATAATGTATATAAGTGTCCCGCATATAATGTATAGAAGTGTCCCGCATATAATGTATAGAAGTGTCCCGCATATAATGTATATAAGTGTCCCGCATATAATGTATATAAGTGTCCCGCATGTAATGTATATAAGTGTCCCGCATGTAATGTATATAAGTGTCCCGCATGTAATGTATATAAGTGTCCCGCATGTAATGTATATAAGTGTCCCGCGTATAATGTATATAAGTGTCCCGCGTATAATGTATATAAGTGTCCCGCGTATAATGTATATAAGCGTCCCGCGTATAATGTATATAAGCGTCCCGCGTATAATGTATATAAGTGTCCCGCATATAATGTATATAAGTGTCCCGCATATAATGTATATAAGTGTCCCGCATATAATGTATATAAGTGTCCCGCATATAATGTATATAAGTGTCCCGCATATAATGTATAGAAGTGTCCCGCATATAATGTATATAAGTGTCCCGCATATAATGTATATAAGTGTCCCGCATATAATGTATATAAGTGTCCCGCATATAATGTATAGAAGTGTCCCGCATATAATGTATATAAGTGTCCCGCATATAATGTATATAAGTGTCCCGCATATAATGTATATAAGTGTCCCGCATATAATGTATATAAGTGTCCCGCATATAATGTATATAAGTGTCCCGCATGTAATGTATATAAGTGTCCCGCATATAATGTATATAAGTGTCCCGCATATAATGTATATAAGTGTCCCGCATATAATGTATATAAGTGTCCCGCATATAATGTATATAAGTGTCCCGCATATAATGTATATAAGTGTCCCGCATGTAATGTATATAAGTGTCCCGCATGTAATGTATATAAGTGTCCCGCATGTAATGTATATAAGTGTCCAGCATATAATGTATATAAGTGTCCCGCATATAATGTATATAAGCGTCCCGCATATAATGTATACAAGCGTCCCGCATATAATGTATATAAGCGTCCCGCATATAATGTATATAAGTGTCCCATATAATGTATATAAGTGTCCCGCATATAATGTATATAAGTGTCCCCCATATAATGTATATAAGTGTCCCGCATATGATGTATATAAGTGTCCCGCATATGATGTATATAAGTGTCCCGCATATGATGTATATAAGTGTCCCGCATATAATGTATATAAGTGTCCCGCATATAATGTATATAAGTGTCCCGCATATAATGTATATAAGTGTCCCGCATATAATGTATATAAGTGTCCCGCATATAATGTATATAAGTGTCCCGCATATAATGTATATAAGTGTCCCATATAATGTATATAAGCGTCCCGCATATAATGTATAGAAGCGTCCCGCATATAATGTATAGAAGCGTCCCGCATATAATGTATAGAAGCGTCCCGCATATAATGTATATAAGCGTCCCGCATATAATGTATATAAGCGTCCCGCATATAATGTATATAAGCGTCCCATATAATGTATATAAGCGTCCCGCATATAATGTATAGAAGCGTCCCGCATATAATGTATAGAAGCGTCCCGCATGTAATGTATATAAGTGTCCCGCATGTAATGTATATAAGTGTCCCGCATGTAATGTATATAAGTGTCCCGCATGTAATGTATATAAGTGTCCCGCATATAATGTATATAAGTGTCCGGCATATAATGTATATAAGTGTCCCGCATATAATGTATATAAGTGTCCGGCATATAATGTATATAAGTGTCCGGCATATAATGTATATAAGTGTCCGGCATATAATGTATATAAGTGTCCGGCATATAATGTATATAAGTGTCCGGCATATAATGTATATAAGTGTCCCGCATGTAATGTATATAAGTGTCCCGCATGTAATGTATATAAGTGTCCCGCATATAATGTATATAAGTGTCCCGCATATAATGTATATAAGTGTCCCGCATATAATGTATATGTGTCCCGCATATAATGTATATAAGTGTCCCGCATATAATGTATATAAGTGTCCCGCATATAATGTATATAAGTGTCCCGCATATAATGTATATAAGTGTCCCGCATATAATGTATATAAGTGTCCCGCATATAATGTATATAAGTGTCCCGCATATAATGTATATAAGTGTCCCGCATATAATGTATATAAGTGTCCCGCATATAATGTATATAAGTGTCCCGCATATAATGTATATAAGTGTCCCGCATATAAAGTATATAAGTGTCCCGCATATAATGTATATAAGTGTCCCGCATATAATGTATATAAGTGTCCCGCATGTAATGTATATAAGTGTCCCGCATGTAATGTATATAAGTGTCCGGCATATAATGTATATAAGTGTCCGGCATATAATGTATATAAGTGTCCCGCATATAATGTATATAAGTGTCCTGCATATAATGTATATAAGTGTCCCGTATATAATGTATATAAGTGTCCCGCATGTAATGTATATAAGTGTCCCGCATATAATGTATATAAGTGTCCCGCATGTAATGTATATAAGTGTCCCGCATATAATGTATATAAGTGTCCCGCATATAATGTATATAAGTGTCCCGCATATAATGTATATAAGTGTCCCGCATATAATGTATATAAGTGTCCTGTATATAATGTATATAAGTGTCCCGCATATAATGTATATAAGTGTCCCGTATATAATGTATATAAGTGTCCCGCATATAATGTATATAAGTGTCCCGCATATAATGTATATATGTGTCCCGCATATAATGTATATAAGTGTCCCGCATATAATGTATATAAGTGTCCCGCATATAATGTATATAAGTGTCCCGCATATAATGTATATAAGTGTCCTGCATATAATGTATATAAGTGTCCTGTATATAATGTATATAAGTGTCCCGCATATAATGTATATAAGTGTCCCGTATATAATGTATATAAGTGTCCTGCATATAATGTATATAAGTGTCCCGCATATAATGTATATAAGTGTCCCGCATATAATGTATATAAGTGTCCCGCATATAATGTATATAAGTGTCCCGCATGTAATGTATATAAGTGTCCCGCATGTAATGTATATAAGTGTCCCGCATGTAATGTATATAAGTGTCCTGCATATAATGTATATAAGTGTCCCGCATGTAATGTATATAAGTGTCCCGCATATAATGTATATAAGTGTCCCGCATATAATGTATATAAGTGTCCCGCATATAATGTATATAAGTGTCCCGCATATAATGTATATAAGTGTCCCGCATGTAATGTATATAAGTGTCCCGCATATAATGTATATAAGTGTCCAGCATATAATGTATATAAGTGTCCCGCATATAATGTATATAAGTGTCCCGCATATAATGTATATAAGTGTCCCGCATATAATGTATATAAGTGTCCCGCATGTAATGTATATAAGTGTCCCGCATATAATGTATATAAGTGTCCAGCATATAATGTATATAAGTGTCCCGCATATAATGTATATAAGTGTCCCGCATATAATGTATAGAAGCGTCCCGCATATAATGTATATAAGCGTCCCGCATATAATGTATATAAGTGTCCCATATAATGTATATAAGTGTCCCGCATATAATGTATATAAGTGTCCCGCATATAATGTATATAAGTGTCCCGCATATAATGTATATAAGTGTCCCGCATATGATGTATATAAGTGTCCCGCATATAATGTATATAAGTGTCCCGCATATAATGTATATAAGTGTCCCGCATATAATGTATATAAGTGTCCCGCATATAATGTATATAAGTGTCCCGCATATAATGTATATAAGTGTCCCGCATATAATGTATATAAGTGTCCCATATAATGTATATAAGTGTCCCATATAATGTATATAAGCGTCCCGCATATAATGTATAGAAGCGTCCCGCATATAATGTATAGAAGCGTCCCGCATATAATGTATAGAAGCGTCCCGCATATAATGTATATAAGTGTCCCGCATATAATGTATATAAGTGTCCCGCATATAATGTATATAAGCGTCCCATATAATGTATATAAGCGTCCCGCATATAATGTATAGAAGCGTCCCGCATATAATGTATAGAAGCGTCCCGCATGTAATGTATATAAGTGTCCCGCATATAATGTATATAAGTGTCCCGCATATAATGTATATAAGTGTCCCGCATATAATGTATATAAGTGTCCCGCATATAATGTATATAAGTGTCCCGCATATAATGTATATAAGTGTCCGGCATATAATGTATATAAGTGTCCCGCATGTAATGTATATAAGTGTCCGGCATATAATGTATATAAGTGTCCCGCATATAATGTATATAAGTGTCCCGCATATAATGTATATAAGTGTCCCGCATGTAATGTATATAAGTGTCCCGCATGTAATGTATATAAGTGTCCGGCATATAATGTATATAAGTGTCCGGCATATAATGTATATAAGTGTCCCGCATATAATGTATATAAGTGTCCTGCATATAATGTATATAAGTGTCCCGTATATAATGTATATAAGTGTCCCGCATGTAATGTATATAAGTGTCCCGCATATAATGTATATAAGTGTCCCGCATGTAATGTATATAAGTGTCCCGCATATAATGTATATAAGTGTCCCGCATATAATGTATATAAGTGTCCCGCATATAATGTATATAAGTGTCCCGCATATAATGTATATAAGTGTCCTGTATATAATGTATATAAGTGTCCCGCATATAATGTATATAAGTGTCCCGTATATAATGTATATAAGTGTCCCGCATATAATGTATATAAGTGTCCCGCATATAATGTATATATGTGTCCCGCATATAATGTATATAAGTGTCCCGCATATAATGTATATAAGTGTCCCGCATATAATGTATATAAGTGTCCCGCATATAATGTATATAAGTGTCCTGCATATAATGTATATAAGTGTCCTGTATATAATGTATATAAGTGTCCCGCATATAATGTATATAAGTGTCCCGTATATAATGTATATAAGTGTCCTGCATATAATGTATATAAGTGTCCCGCATATAATGTATATAAGTGTCCCGCATATAATGTATATAAGTGTCCCGCATATAATGTATATAAGTGTCCCGCATGTAATGTATATAAGTGTCCCGCATGTAATGTATATAAGTGTCCTGCATATAATGTATATAAGTGTCCCGCATGTAATGTATATAAGTATCCCGCATATAATGTATATAAGTGTCCCGCATATAATGTATATAAGTGTCCCGCATATAATGTATATAAGTGTCCCGCATATAATGTATATAAGTGTCCCGCATATAATGTATATAAGTGTCCCGCATATAATGTATATAAGTGTCCCGCATATAATGTATATAAGTGTCCCGCATGTAATGTATATAAGTGTCCCGCATATAATGTATATAAGTGTCCCGCATATAATGTATATAAGTGTCCCGCATATAATGTATATAAGTGTCCCGCATATAATGTATATAAGTGTCCCGCATATAATGTATATAAGTGTCCCGCATATAATGTATAGAAGTGTCCCGCATGTAATGTATATTAGTGTCCCGCATATAATGTATATAAGTGTCCCGCATATAATGTATATAAGTGTCCCGCATATAATGTATATAAGTGTCCCTCATATAATGTATATAAGTGTCCCGCATATAATGTATATAAGTGTCCCGCATATAATGTATATAAGTGTCCCGCATATAATGTATATAAGTGTCCCTGCATATAATGTATATAAGTGTCCCGCATATAATGTATATAGGTGTCCCGCATATAATGTATATAAGTGTCCCGCATATAATGTATATAAGTGTCCCGCATGTAATGTATATAAGTGTCCCGCATATAATGTATATAAGTGTCCCGCATGTAATGTATATAAGTGTCCCGCATATAATGTATATAAGTGTCCCGCATATAATGTATATAAGTGTCCCGCATATAATGTATATAAGTGTCCGGCATATAATGTATATAAGTGTCCCGCATATAATGTATATAAGTGTCCCGCATATAATGTATATAAGTGTCCCGCATATAATGTATATAAGTGTCCCTGCATATAATGTATATAAGCGTCCCGCATGTAATGTATATAAGCGTCCCGCATATAATGTATATAAGTGTCCCGCATATAATGTATATAAGTGTCCCGCATGTAATGTATATAAGTGTCCCGCGTATAATGTATATAAGTGTCCCGCGTATAATGTATATAAGCGTCCCGCATATAATGTATATAAGCGTCCCGCATATAATGTATATAAGTGTCCCGCATATAATGTATATAAGTGTCCCGCATATAATGTATAGAAGTGTCCCGCATATAATGTATAGAAGTGTCCCGCATATAATGTATATAAGTGTCCCGCATATAATGTATATAAGTGTCCCGCATGTAATGTATATAAGTGTCCCGCATGTAATGTATATAAGTGTCCCGCATGTAATGTATATAAGTGTCCCGCATGTAATGTATATAAGTGTCCCGCGTATAATGTATATAAGTGTCCCGCGTATAATGTATATAAGTGTCCCGCGTATAATGTATATAAGCGTCCCGCGTATAATGTATATAAGCGTCCCGCGTATAATGTATATAAGTGTCCCGCATATAATGTATATAAGTGTCCCGCATATAATGTATATAAGTGTCCCGCATATAATGTATATAAGTGTCCCGCATATAATGTATATAAGTGTCCCGCATATAATGTATAGAAGTGTCCCGCATATAATGTATATAAGTGTCCCGCATATAATGTATATAAGTGTCCCGCATATAATGTATATAAGTGTCCCGCATATAATGTATAGAAGTGTCCCGCATATAATGTATATAAGTGTCCCGCATATAATGTATATAAGTGTCCCGCATATAATGTATATAAGTGTCCCGCATATAATGTATATAAGTGTCCCGCATATAATGTATATAAGTGTCCCGCATGTAATGTATATAAGTGTCCCGCATATAATGTATATAAGTGTCCCGCATATAATGTATATAAGTGTCCCGCATATAATGTATATAAGTGTCCCGCATATAATGTATATAAGTGTCCCGCATATAATGTATATAAGTGTCCCGCATGTAATGTATATAAGTGTCCCGCATGTAATGTATATAAGTGTCCCGCATATAATGTATATAAGTGTCCAGCATATAATGTATATAAGTGTCCCGCATATAATGTATATAAGCGTCCCGCATATAATGTATACAAGCGTCCCGCATATAATGTATATAAGCGTCCCGCATATAATGTATATAAGTGTCCCATATAATGTATATAAGTGTCCCGCATATAATGTATATAAGTGTCCCCCATATAATGTATATAAGTGTCCCGCATATGATGTATATAAGTGTCCCGCATATGATGTATATAAGTGTCCCGCATATGATGTATATAAGTGTCCCGCATATAATGTATATAAGTGTCCCGCATATAATGTATATAAGTGTCCCGCATATAATGTATATAAGTGTCCCGCATATAATGTATATAAGTGTCCCGCATATAATGTATATAAGTGTCCCGCATATAATGTATATAAGTGTCCCATATAATGTATATAAGCGTCCCGCATATAATGTATAGAAGCGTCCCGCATATAATGTATAGAAGCGTCCCGCATATAATGTATAGAAGCGTCCCGCATATAATGTATATAAGCGTCCCGCATATAATGTATATAAGCGTCCCGCATATAATGTATATAAGCGTCCCATATAATGTATATAAGCGTCCCGCATATAATGTATAGAAGCGTCCCGCATATAATGTATAGAAGCGTCCCGCATGTAATGTATATAAGTGTCCCGCATGTAATGTATATAAGTGTCCCGCATGTAATGTATATAAGTGTCCCGCATGTAATGTATATAAGTGTCCCGCATATAATGTATATAAGTGTCCGGCATATAATGTATATAAGTGTCCCGCATATAATGTATATAAGTGTCCGGCATATAATGTATATAAGTGTCCGGCATATAATGTATATAAGTGTCCGGCATATAATGTATATAAGTGTCCGGCATATAATGTATATAAGTGTCCGGCATATAATGTATATAAGTGTCCCGCATGTAATGTATATAAGTGTCCCGCATGTAATGTATATAAGTGTCCCGCATATAATGTATATAAGTGTCCCGCATATAATGTATATAAGTGTCCCGCATATAATGTATATAAGTGTCCCGCATATAATGTATATAAGTGTCCCGCATATAATGTATATAAGTGTCCCGCATATAATGTATATAAGTGTCCCGCATATAATGTATATAAGTGTCCCGCATATAATGTATATAAGTGTCCCGCATATAATGTATATAAGTGTCCCGCATATAATGTATATAAGTGTCCCGCATATAATGTATATAAGTGTCCCGCATATAATGTATATAAGTGTCCCGCATATAATGTATATAAGTGTCCCGCATATAAAGTATATAAGTGTCCCGCATATAATGTATATAAGTGTCCCGCATATAATGTATATAAGTGTCCCGCATGTAATGTATATAAGTGTCCCGCATGTAATGTATATAAGTGTCCGGCATATAATGTATATAAGTGTCCGGCATATAATGTATATAAGTGTCCCGCATATAATGTATATAAGTGTCCTGCATATAATGTATATAAGTGTCCCGTATATAATGTATATAAGTGTCCCGCATGTAATGTATATAAGTGTCCCGCATATAATGTATATAAGTGTCCCGCATGTAATGTATATAAGTGTCCCGCATATAATGTATATAAGTGTCCCGCATATAATGTATATAAGTGTCCCGCATATAATGTATATAAGTGTCCCGCATATAATGTATATAAGTGTCCTGTATATAATGTATATAAGTGTCCCGCATATAATGTATATAAGTGTCCCGTATATAATGTATATAAGTGTCCCGCATATAATGTATATAAGTGTCCCGCATATAATGTATATATGTGTCCCGCATATAATGTATATAAGTGTCCCGCATATAATGTATATAAGTGTCCCGCATATAATGTATATAAGTGTCCCGCATATAATGTATATAAGTGTCCTGCATATAATGTATATAAGTGTCCTGTATATAATGTATATAAGTGTCCCGCATATAATGTATATAAGTGTCCCGTATATAATGTATATAAGTGTCCTGCATATAATGTATATAAGTGTCCCGCATATAATGTATATAAGTGTCCCGCATATAATGTATATAAGTGTCCCGCATATAATGTATATAAGTGTCCCGCATGTAATGTATATAAGTGTCCCGCATGTAATGTATATAAGTGTCCCGCATGTAATGTATATAAGTGTCCTGCATATAATGTATATAAGTGTCCCGCATGTAATGTATATAAGTGTCCCGCATATAATGTATATAAGTGTCCCGCATATAATGTATATAAGTGTCCCGCATATAATGTATATAAGTGTCCCGCATATAATGTATATAAGTGTCCCGCATGTAATGTATATAAGTGTCCCGCATATAATGTATATAAGTGTCCAGCATATAATGTATATAAGTGTCCCGCATATAATGTATATAAGTGTCCCGCATATAATGTATATAAGTGTCCCGCATATAATGTATATAAGTGTCCCGCATGTAATGTATATAAGTGTCCCGCATATAATGTATATAAGTGTCCAGCATATAATGTATATAAGTGTCCCGCATATAATGTATATAAGTGTCCCGCATATAATGTATAGAAGCGTCCCGCATATAATGTATATAAGCGTCCCGCATATAATGTATATAAGTGTCCCATATAATGTATATAAGTGTCCCGCATATAATGTATATAAGTGTCCCGCATATAATGTATATAAGTGTCCCGCATATAATGTATATAAGTGTCCCGCATATGATGTATATAAGTGTCCCGCATATAATGTATATAAGTGTCCCGCATATAATGTATATAAGTGTCCCGCATATAATGTATATAAGTGTCCCGCATATAATGTATATAAGTGTCCCGCATATAATGTATATAAGTGTCCTGCATATAATGTATATAAGTGTCCCGTATATAATGTATATAAGTGTCCCGCATGTAATGTATATAAGTGTCCCGCATATAATGTATATAAGTGTCCCGCATGTAATGTATATAAGTGTCCCGCATATAATGTATATAAGTGTCCCGCATATAATGTATATAAGTGTCCCGCATATAATGTATATAAGTGTCCCGCATATAATGTATATAAGTGTCCTGTATATAATGTATATAAGTGTCCCGCATATAATGTATATAAGTGTCCCGTATATAATGTATATAAGTGTCCCGCATATAATGTATATAAGTGTCCCGCATATAATGTATATATGTGTCCCGCATATAATGTATATAAGTGTCCCGCATATAATGTATATAAGTGTCCCGCATATAATGTATATAAGTGTCCCGCATATAATGTATATAAGTGTCCTGCATATAATGTATATAAGTGTCCTGTATATAATGTATATAAGTGTCCCGCATATAATGTATATAAGTGTCCCGTATATAATGTATATAAGTGTCCTGCATATAATGTATATAAGTGTCCCGCATATAATGTATATAAGTGTCCCGCATATAATGTATATAAGTGTCCCGCATATAATGTATATAAGTGTCCCGCATGTAATGTATATAAGTGTCCCGCATGTAATGTATATAAGTGTCCCGCATGTAATGTATATAAGTGTCCTGCATATAATGTATATAAGTGTCCCGCATGTAATGTATATAAGTGTCCCGCATATAATGTATATAAGTGTCCCGCATATAATGTATATAAGTGTCCCGCATATAATGTATATAAGTGTCCCGCATATAATGTATATAAGTGTCCCGCATGTAATGTATATAAGTGTCCCGCATATAATGTATATAAGTGTCCAGCATATAATGTATATAAGTGTCCCGCATATAATGTATATAAGTGTCCCGCATATAATGTATATAAGTGTCCCGCATATAATGTATATAAGTGTCCCGCATGTAATGTATATAAGTGTCCCGCATATAATGTATATAAGTGTCCAGCATATAATGTATATAAGTGTCCCGCATATAATGTATATAAGTGTCCCGCATATAATGTATAGAAGCGTCCCGCATATAATGTATATAAGCGTCCCGCATATAATGTATATAAGTGTCCCATATAATGTATATAAGTGTCCCGCATATAATGTATATAAGTGTCCCGCATATAATGTATATAAGTGTCCCGCATATAATGTATATAAGTGTCCCGCATATGATGTATATAAGTGTCCCGCATATAATGTATATAAGTGTCCCGCATATAATGTATATAAGTGTCCCGCATATAATGTATATAAGTGTCCCGCATATAATGTATATAAGTGTCCCGCATATAATGTATATAAGTGTCCCGCATATAATGTATATAAGTGTCCCATATAATGTATATAAGTGTCCCATATAATGTATATAAGCGTCCCGCATATAATGTATAGAAGCGTCCCGCATATAATGTATAGAAGCGTCCCGCATATAATGTATAGAAGCGTCCCCGCATATAATGTATATAAGTGTCCCGCATATAATGTATATAAGTGTCCCGCATATAATGTATATAAGCGTCCCATATAATGTATATAAGCGTCCCGCATATAATGTATAGAAGGCGTCCCGCATATAATGTATAGAAGCGTCCCGCATGTAATGTATATAAGTGTCCCGCATATAATGTATATAAGTGTCCCGCATATAATGTATATAAGTGTCCCGCATATAATGTATATAAGTGTCCCGCATATAATGTATATAAGTGTCCGGCATATAATGTATATAAGTGTCCGGCATATAATGTATATAAGTGTCCCGCATGTAATGTATATAAGTGTCCGGCATATAATGTATATAAGTGTCCCGCATATAATGTATATAAGTGTCCCGCATATAATGTATATAAGTGTCCCGCATGTAATGTATATAAGTGTCCCGCATGTAATGTATATAAGTGTCCGGCATATAATGTATATAAGTGTCCGGCATATAATGTATATAAGTGTCCCGCATATAATGTATATAAGTGTCCTGCATATAATGTATATAAGTGTCCCGTATATAATGTATATAAGTGTCCCGCATGTAATGTATATAAGTGTCCCGCATATAATGTATATAAGTGTCCCGCATGTAATGTATATAAGTGTCCCGCATATAATGTATATAAGTGTCCCGCATATAATGTATATAAGTGTCCCGCATATAATGTATATAAGTGTCCCGCATATAATGTATATAAGTGTCCTGTATATAATGTATATAAGTGTCCCGCATATAATGTATATAAGTGTCCCGTATATAATGTATATAAGTGTCCCGCATATAATGTATATAAGTGTCCCGCATATAATGTATATATGTGTCCCGCATATAATGTATATAAGTGTCCCGCATATAATGTATATAAGTGTCCCGCATATAATGTATATAAGTGTCCCGCATATAATGTATATAAGTGTCCTGCATATAATGTATATAAGTGTCCTGTATATAATGTATATAAGTGTCCCGCATATAATGTATATAAGTGTCCCGTATATAATGTATATAAGTGTCCCGCATATAATGTATATAAGTGTCCCGCATATAATGTATATAAGTGTCCCGCATATAATGTATATAAGTGTCCCGCATATAATGTATATAAGTGTCCCGCATGTAATGTATATAAGTGTCCCGCATGTAATGTATATAAGTGTCCCGCATGTAATGTATATAAGTGTCCCGCATATAATGTATATAAGTGTCCCGCATGTAATGTATATAAGTGTCCCGCATATAATGTATATAAGTGTCCCGCATATAATGTATATAAGTGTCCCGCATATAATGTATATAAGTGTCCCGCATATAATGTATATAAGTGTCCCGCATGTAATGTATATAAGTGTCCCGCATATAATGTATATAAGTGTCCAGCATATAATGTATATAAGTGTCCCGCATATAATGTATATAAGTGTCCCGCATATAATGTATATAAGTGTCCCGCATATAATGTATATAAGTGTCCCGCATGTAATGTATATAAGTGTCCCGCATATAATGTATATAAGTGTCCAGCATATAATGTATATAAGTGTCCCGCATATAATGTATATAAGTGTCCCGCATATAATGTATAGAAGCGTCCCGCATATAATGTATATAAGCGTCCCGCATATAATGTATATAAGTGTCCCATATAATGTATATAAGTGTCCCGCATATAATGTATATAAGTGTCCCGCATATAATGTATATAAGTGTCCCGCATATAATGTATATAAGTGTCCCGCATATGATGTATATAAGTGTCCCGCATATAATGTATATAAGTGTCCCGCATATAATGTATATAAGTGTCCCGCATATAATGTATATAAGTGTCCCGCATATAATGTATATAAGTGTCCCGCATATAATGTATATAAGTGTCCCGCATATAATGTATATAAGTGTCCCATATAATGTATATAAGTGTCCCATATAATGTATATAAGCGTCCCGCATATAATGTATAGAAGCGTCCCGCATATAATGTATAGAAGCGTCCCGCATATAATGTATAGAAGCGTCCCGCATATAATGTATATAAGTGTCCCGCATATAATGTATATAAGTGTCCCGCATATAATGTATATAAGCGTCCCATATAATGTATATAAGCGTCCCGCATATAATGTATAGAAGCGTCCCGCATATAATGTATAGAAGCGTCCCGCATGTAATGTATATAAGTGTCCCGCATATAATGTATATAAGTGTCCCGCATATAATGTATATAAGTGTCCCGCATATAATGTATATAAGTGTCCCGCATATAATGTATATAAGTGTCCCGCATATAATGTATATAAGTGTCCGGCATATAATGTATATAAGTGTCCCGCATGTAATGTATATAAGTGTCCGGCATATAATGTATATAAGTGTCCCGCATGTAATGTATATAAGTGTCCCGCATATAATGTATATAAGTGTCCCGCATATAATGTATATAAGTGTCCCGCATATAATGTATATAAGTGTCCCGCATATAATGTATATAAGTGTCCCGCATATAATGTATATAAGTGTCCCGCATATAATGTATATAAGTGTCCCATATAATGTATATAAGTGTCCCGCATATAATGTATATAAGTGTCCCGCATATAATGTATATAAGTGTCCCTCATATAATGTATATAAGTGTCCCGCATATAATGTATATAAGTGTCCCGCATATAATGTATATAAGTGTCCCGCATGTAATGTATATAAGTGTCCCGCATATAATGTATATAAGTGTCCCGCATATAATGTATATAAGTGTCCCGCATGTAATGTATATAAGTGACCCGCATATAATGTATATAAGTGTCCCGCATATAATGTATATAAGTGTCCCGCATATAATGTATATAAGTGTCCCGCATATAATGTATATAAGTGTCCCGCATATAATGTATATAAGTGTCCCGCATGTAATGTATATAAGTGTCCCGCATATAATGTATAGAAGTGTCCCTCATGTAATGTATATAAGTGTCCCGCATATAATGTATATAAGTGTCCCGCATATAATGTATATAAGTGTCCCGCATATAATGTATATAAGTGTCCCGCATATAATGTATATAAGTGTCCCGCATATAATGTATATAAGTGTCCCGCATATAATGTATATAAGTGTCCTGCATATAATGTATATAAGTGTCCCGCATATAATGTATATAAGTGTCCCGCATATAATGTATATAAGTGTCCCGCATATAATGTATATAAGTGTCCCGCATATAATGTATATAAGTGTCCCGCATATAATGTATATAAGTGTCCTGCATATAATGTATAGAAGTGTCCCGCATATAATGTATATAAGTGTCCCGCATATAATGTATATAAGTGTCCCGCATATAATGTATATAAGTGTCCTGCATATAATGTATATAAGTGTACCGCATATAATGTATATAAGTGTCCCGCATATAATGTATATAAGTGTCCCGCATATAATGTATATAAGTGTCCTGCATATAATGTATATAAGTGTCCTGCATATAATGTATATAAGTGTCCTGCATGTAATGTATATAAGTGTCCTGCATATAATGTATATAAGTGTCCCGCATATAATGTATATAAGTGCCCCGCATATAATGTATATAAGTGTCCCGCATGTAATGTATATAGGTGTCCCGCATATAATGTATATAAGTGTCCCGCATATAATGTATATAAGTGTCCCGCATATAATGTATATAAGTGTCCCGCATGTAATGTATATAAGTGTCCCGCATATAATGTATATAAGTGTCCCGCATATAATGTATATAAGTGTCCCGCATATAATGTATATAAGTGTCCCGCATGTAATGTATATAGGTGTCCCGCATATAATGTATATAAGTGACCTACACCTCTTTTGACGAGCGGCTCGTGGGAACAGAACATTGTAATTCCCTTTGAAGGCAGTGGGCAGATGTTTGCAGGCGTATTAGGGGCGTTTTTTCAAACGTGATTTGAGGCATAAAACGCCAGAATTGCGCCTGAAACCACGGCGTGTGAACACTCCCTTAGACTCCGCCGTCGCCATGTATGATATGACCGGCTGCTAGTGGCGGCAGCTTGTATTTGCTCTGTCCGTCATTGATATTGGTATATACTGGTTGGTTTGCCGCCATGATCCGCTGTCAGTGAGTGCAGCACATGGACGGTCTGACCCCCTCCCCCAGCTCTCCTCCGCCTGTCTCCTATAGGGGTCATTGTGCCGGCGGTGGATTGAGCGGTTTAATGAGCGGCTGCGACTCATTTGCAGTTCTGGAGCTTTGTCCTTGAATATTACAATCATTTGACACCAGCACCAAATGAATATGGTCAGTTTCATCACGGTGGTGCTTTTGGAGATGATTGTTCCGTGGGAGCCGCGTTTAACCTTGAGTCGTCGCTGTGGACGGGGCGCAGGGCCGGGACGCTCTACGTTGTCCTATCATTCTGCAGGAAGAGGATGGCCATGATTCTGAGGTGACGGCGCATTGTGCAGGTTTTGGCGCATTTGACCTGGTCCAGGGCTCAGATAGGTGAAGGTGTTTTGCAGACGTCGTAGCCGGGTCCTGATGTGTGAGGGGTCCATATAGCATGACCGCAGTATTACACCCCCCCCCCCCCCTATATCCGGTAGCCCCGGGGTCCTGGTCGTGCAGTTCGGGGGGGTTTATACCTCTCACAGCTGCTGCACTGGTGTGTGAGATGATGCAGGTGGAGCAGCGCTGCACCACTCTCCTATAATGTAAGGGCCCACACATGTACCGCGCCGCGGGCCGTATATTTACTGCTCCCTGTAGATTATGAGCCTTTATTCTCTGGAAGCAGCCTATACCCCTATTCATCAATAGAATTCCAGAACTGCAGTAATAACTGACACGTGGTGCAGAATGGTAGACATATATAAGATGGAAACCCTATGATAGTTCTTATGCGCTCTGTATTCTCTCCTTTATGCTAGAGCTTCACTATGATACAAGTACAAGGATGGCGGTAAAATCGCAGGTCAACGCGACCAATGTACAACCTCCGTGTTACCGCAGGTCATCCCAACAGGACAACATTAAAGTCACAGCTAACAGCTGGAGCAGCATTATGTGCCCAGTAGTGAAGCCGGACTGTTCCCTATAGAACAATGTGCCGGTTACAGCAGCCGCGTGCGGATATCGTCTTCATACTGTACGGGAGATATCTCGTCGTCCTGGTAACCGCTCTTATCAATGTGAACTTTGGACAAGAGAAAACTGCCATCGTAACCCCACCCCGCGCCCTATATATGACCAGCAATACAGTGATCATGTGTGCTGCAGATTATTACACCTCTGACCTCTCCAGAGATCTGCAGAACATTGCTCCTCTACCTCCTAACAGATACATAGTGATATATCCTGCAGATTATTACACCTCTGACCTCTCCAGAGATCTGCAGAACATCGCTCCTCTACCTCCTGACAGATACATAGTGATATATCCTGCAGATTATTACACCACTGACCTCTCTACAGATCTGCAGAACATCGCTCCTCTACCTCCTGACAGATACATAGTGATATATCCTGCAGATTATTACACCACTGACCTCTCTACAGATCTGCAGAACATTGCTCCTCTACCTCCTGACAGATACATAGTGATATATCCTGCAGATTATTACACCACTGACCTCTCTACAGATCTGCAGAACATTGCTCCTCCACCTCCTGACAGATACATAGTGATATATCCTGCAGATTATTACACCACTGACCTCTCTACAGATCTGCAGAACATCGCTCCTCTACCTCCTGACAGGTACATAGTGATATATCCTGCAGATTATTACACCACTGACCCCTCTACAGATCTGCAGAACATTGCTCCTCCACCTCCTGACAGGTACATAGTGATATATCCTGCAGATTATTACACCACTGACCTCTCTACAGATCTGCAGAACATTGCTCCTCCACCTCCTGACAGATACATAGTGATATATCCTGCAGATTATTACACCACTGACCTCTCTACAGATCTGCAGAACATTGCTCCTCTACCTCCTGACAGATACATAGTGATATATCCTGCAGATTATTACACCACTGACCTCTCTACAGATCTGCAGAACATCGCTCCTCCACCTCCTGACAGACACATAGTGATATATCCTGCAGATTATTACACCACTGACCTCTCTACAGATCTGCAGAACATTGCTCCTCTACCTCCTGACAGATACATAGTGATATATCCTGCAGATTATTACACCACTGACCTCTCTACAGATCTGCAGAACATTGCTCCTCTACCTCCTGACAGATATAGTGATATATCCTGCAGATTATTACACCACTGACCTCTCTACAGATCTGCAGAACATCGCTCCTCTACCTCCTGACAGATACATAGTGATATATCCTGCAGATTATTACACCACTGACCTCTCTACAGATCTGCAGAACATTGCTCCTCTACCTCCTGACAGATACATAGTGATATATCCTGCAGATTATTACACCACTGACCTCTCTACAGATCTGCAGAACATTGCTCCTCTACCTCCTGACAGATACATAGTGATATATCCTGCAGATTATTACACCACTGACCTCTCTACAGATCTGCAGAACATCGCTCCTCTACCTCCTGACAGATGCATAGTGATATATCCTGCAGATTATTACACCACTGACCCCTCTACAGATCTGCAGAACATTGCTCCTCCACCTCCTGACAGATACATAGTGATATATCCTGCAGATTATTACACCACTGACCTCTCTACAGATCTGCAGAACATTGCTCCTCTACCTCCTGACAGATACATAGTGATATATCCTGCAGATTATTACACCACTGACCTCTCTACAGATCTGCAGAACATTGCTCCTCTACCTCCTGACAGATACATAGTGATATATCCTGCAGATTATTACACCACGGACCTCTCTACAGATCTGCAGAACATTGCTCCTCTACCTCCTGACAGATACATAGTGATATATCCTGCAGATTATTACACCACTGACCTGTCTACAGATCTGCAGAACATTGCTCCTCTACCTCCTGACAGATACATAGTGATATATCCTGCAGATTATTACACCACTGACCTCTCTACAGATCTGCAGAACATTGCTCCTCTAACCCCCTCCTGACAGATACATAGTGATATATCCTGCATATTATTACACCACTGACCTCTCTACAGATCTGCAGAACATTGCTCCTCTACCTCCTGACAGATACATAGTGATATATACTGCAGATTATTACACCACTGACCTCTCTACAGATCTGCAGAACATTGCTCCTCCACCTCCTGACAGACACATAGTGATATATCCTGCAGATTATTACACCACTGACCTCTCTACAGATCTGCAGAACATTGCTCCTCCACCTCCTGACAGATACATAGTGATATATCCTGCAGATTATTACACCACTGACCCCTCTACAGATCTGCAGAACATTGCTCCTCCACCTCCTGACAGATACATAGTGATATATCCTGCAGATTATTACACCACTGACCTCTCTACAGATCTGCAGAACATTGCTCCTCCACCTCCTGACAGACACATAGTGATATATCCTGCAGATTATTACACCACTGACCTCTCTACAGATCTGCAGAACATTGCTCCTCCACCTCCTGACAGATACATAGTGATATATCCTGCAGATTATTACACCACTGACCCCTCTACAGATCTGCAGAACATTGCTCCTCCACCTCCTGACAGATACATAGTGATATATCCTGCAGATTATTACACCACTGACCTCTCTACAGATCTGCAGAACATTGCTCCTCCACCTCCTGACAGATACATAGTGATATATCCTGCAGATTATTACACCACTGACCTCTCTACAGATCTGCAGAACATTGCTCCTCTACCTCCTGACAGATACATAGTGATATATCCTGCAGATTATTACACCACTGTCCTCTCTACAGATCTGCAGAACATTGCTCCTCTACCTCCTGACAGATACATAGTGATATATCCTGCAGATTATTACACCACTGACCTCTCTACAGATCTGCAGAACATTGCTCCTCCACCTCCTGACAGATACATAGTGATATATCCTGCAGATTATTACACCACTGACCTCTCTACAGATCTGCAGAACATTGCTCCTCTACCTCCTGACAGATACATAGTGATATATCCTGCAGATTATTACACCACTGACCTCTCTACAGATCTGCAGAACATTGCTCCTCTACCTCCTGACAGATACATAGTGATATATCCTGCAGATTATTACACCACTGACCTCTCTACAGATCTGCAGAACATCGCTCCTCTACCTCCTGACAGATACATAGTGATATATCCTGCAGATTATTACACCACTGACCTCTCTACAGATCTGCAGAACATCGCTCCTCTACCTCCTGACAGATACATAGTGATATATCCTGCAGATTATTACACCACTGACCTCTCTACAGATCTGCAGAACATTGCTCCTCCACCTCCTGACAGATACATAGTGATATATCCTGCAGATTATTACACCTCTGACCTCTACAGATCTGCAGAACATTGCTCCTCCACCTCCTGACAGATACATAGTGATATATCCTGCAGATTATTACACCACTGACCTCTCTACAGATCTGCAGAACATCGCTCCTCTACCTCCTGACAGATACATAGTGATATATCCTGCAGATTATTACACCACTGACCTCTACAGATCTGCAGAACATTGCTCCTCTACCTCCTGACAGATACATAGTGATATATCCTGCAGATTATTACACCACTGACCTCTCTACAGATCTGCAGAACATCGCTCCTCTACCTCCTGACAGATACATAGTGATATATCCTGCAGATTATTACACCACTGACCCCTCTACAGATCTGCAGAACATTGCTCCTCTACCTCCTGACAGATACATAGTGATATATCCTGCAGATTATTACACCACTGACCTCTCTACAGATCTGCAGAACATCGCTCCTCTACCTCCTGACAGATACATAGTGATATATCCTGCAGATTATTACACCACTGACCTCTCTACAGATCTGCAGGGCATTGCAGTCCAGAAAGTCACTAGTGATGTCATCTATTATAATTGGAGAGTGGTGATGTCACTGGTGTCACATGACTTCTGGTGAGCATGCTCCATACTTAAATATTAAAACAGCATGATATATTGCAAGGAATACTCCCCCCCCCCCCCCATAACATTATAATGTGATTACAGAACACTGCTGTATGACATGGACCCGGGTGTAATATAAGGGGTTATTAGTAATATTACATGTCACGGTGGAGTTGTATGACCTGGATGTCGCTTCTCATGTGCTGCTCTGGTCCAGTAGGGGGCAGATACTTTCTGTGTCCTGCCATGAGCTCTATGGCCTCTCGGCTTCTAGGAATTATTATGCAGCTTTTATATTCTACGTTTTTAGCTTTGATCTGCGCTCTTTCTTATGACTATGCGACGCTTGTGTACGGGGACATTCACTTCCCGTAATTAGTCCTGAGAATAGGAGGATAAATATAAAGTTACTGCTGCGGCGCGCTCCGCACGGGGACTCCTCCGCCATGACGTGCTGACAACGTTGGGTCATTTCATGGCTACAAGTCGGATACTTGTAAACGATGGTGGATTTGCTGGGACTTCAGGCGGTCACTGGGGTGGAGTTTTGTGATATATTTTATATCAGTGCCGTGATTTGTGATCATGTGACTGCAATGTCCACAACCAGGAGACCTCAATATTGCAGGAATATACGTCCGCTTATACGGCCCGACGTGGGCTATGTAAGTGAGTCAATGAGACAGCTGGTTGATCGGCGCTCCCGTTTACAAGGATTTATGTCTGGGGACGAGCGCTCGTTACTCCGGTCACTCGTCCTCATGGGTTTCTATCGTGTCTGCAGAGCGCTGTTCACACAGGGAGATGTGCTGCAGCATAAACGATGTGATCAGCCGATGTATGAGAGTTTGCTCGTTCATCGGCTGATCGTTGCCCTGTTCACACACACCCATATTCACGCTTGTTTGCCCGATCATTGGCCGGTGTACCAGGGCCTGAACTGGTGGCGTCCCCTATAGTGTAATTCCACGCCGAGCGCTGATGGCGCAGTATCTGCCCTCTGTACATGATAAATGATCTTTCATCACATTTAGGGCTTATTTACATGAACGTCTAATACGTCCGTGCAACGCACGTGATTTTCACGCGTGTCGCACGGACCTATGTTAGTCTATGGGGCCGCTGCGTGAAACTCACGACAGGTCCTATATTTCTGCGTTTTTCGTGCATCACGCACCCATTGAAGTCAATGGGTGCGTGAAAATCACGCGCCCCACAAGGAAGCACTTCCGTGGGACGCGCATGTTTCGCGCAAGAGCAGTAAAAAGTATGTTTGGAAATAGAAAAGCACCAAATGCTACAAATATCCAGAGTGTCATAATGATGGCGGCTGCGCGAAAAACACACAGCCACGCGTCATACGCTGCTGACACACGGAGATGTTA
This sequence comes from Rhinoderma darwinii, assembly GCF_050947455.1. NCBI lineage: Eukaryota > Metazoa > Chordata > Amphibia > Anura > Rhinodermatidae > Rhinoderma > Rhinoderma darwinii. The sequence continues at coordinate 368,597 of NC_134694.1, forward strand.
AATGCCTTTTGCGCATGCAAAACGCCACGTTTTTTTGCGTGCGCAAAAACGCACACGCTCATGTAAATCCCCCCTTATGTTGTGTTCAGTGAAAAATCTGAGATTCTCAGTCAATGAAAAGCACATGTATCTCCGAGGGTGAGCAGCGCCCCACAATCCTGCCAGTGATCCGTCTTACATCGTCTTCATGGAGTGGAATTCATAGAAAGCTGCAGGAGGTGAGGGGTTAATCCACAGCAGTGACCGCACATGAGGCAGCATGGCATGTGTATTACAATTATTATATAAGGGATGACGTAACAGCAGAATTGTAATTGCAGCTCTGGATGTGACTGCAGTACAAATTATAAGATGTGACTGGAGTATAAATCATATGTGACTGCAGCTTTGGATGCGACTGGAGTATAAATGATGAGACGTGACTGCAGCTCTGGATGTGACTAGATTATAAACCATATGGTGTGCCTGGAGTATAAATGATGAGACGTGACTGCAGCTCTGGATGTGACTAGAGTATAAATCATAAGATGTGACTAGAGTATAAATTATGAGATGTGACTGGAGTATAAACCATAAGGTGCGACTGGAGTATAAATGATGAGACGTGACTGCAGCTCTGGATGTGACTGGAGTATAAACCATATGGTGTGCCTGGAGTATAAATGATGAGACGTGACTGCAGCTCTGGATGTGACTAGAGTATAAATCATGAGACGTGACTGTAGTGAGGTTCCAGCGATGTGTGGGGCATCTTGTGGTGGAGTGTGAGCTGCTGTCACTCGTTCATACATCCAGGCCTCACGCTGGGAGATAATCAGGATAAATGTCTCCATCCCCTGATTACACATCATCTATTTAGCATCTTAATCAGCCTCTTATATGGGGGGGATCCGGCTCCATCGCTGCGCACTGTAAAATATAACAACGGACCCCGTGACATGGAGAATATAGAAGCTGTATATATAGAAGCTGTACATGAGGCAGGAGGTCATCAGGGCCTCGCACCGTCCTCCTAGGATTCCATGTCAGGTCTACATTTTTTCCTCCGGCTCATAAGTTCTGCTAGAATTGCGTCGTTTTAATGTGTAATTACGGATGAAATTGCGGACCCAGTCGTTTCTATTGACCACGAACACCTTCCCGTATATTTATGGATGTGTCCGTGCCGTAGAAATGTGCTATTCCTGTCAGCAGTTGCGGACGGCTCCGGCGTCAGATCCGTATTTGTGGACTGTAAGGACCCTCGCGGTCGTGTTCCTGAAGCCTGACTTCCATACAGTCCTGTTTTTATATTTTTTTGCAGCACACGGTTGAAAAGGGGCGGGTTTATGCAAATGAAGCATTTAAAGGGTTGTTTCTAGTAGTTTTGTGGTGTCGCAGAAACTCCAGTTATTCCTATAGAGGAAAAACTCACAAGCAATTATCGCAATACTTCTGACAGAATTGTCCGCTATTCTAGCACAATTTTCAGTCGCCGCGTAGCCCTGGCCTAGTAATGGTTAACAGGCGATCACATCCTCCGGGCGCAGGGTTTGTGTTGGTTTTCAGCCGGCGGCCCGTGAGGCAGTAAATCCCAGGTGCTGAATTTGCAGGTATAAAGCGCCGCACATTATCACACGCGGTGCTGCGACCGCTCTCACATACAGCCCAGGGGAATAGACGGACGCAGAACGTGTCACCTGTGGATTCTTTACTCGTCTGTTTTGTATTTTTTATTGACGTTTTTTCGGTTGCGTTATTTTTCGATGCGGGTCTAACCGCCCCTTAACCGCAATGTGTGAATGGCCCTTTATGTAAAGATTTGTTGTTTTTTTATATAAAACCATCTACTCCTGGTTTTGGCTTAAAAAAACAACAACATAAAATCTACACAAAACCTGCAGGTGTGAATGCGCCCCAAGTGTGGCTATTGGATTTGGTAAAGCGGTAGATTTAGCAGCTGAGCGGGCGATTGGTTCCTCACAGGTGATCACTTGGATTATCTGGGTCTGATATTATTAGTTTAATGACCGGAAACTTTCTTGTGTGACAAATCTGCAGAAATTGGGAAGGGGGTGAATCCTTTTTGTCGGCGGTGTATACTGGGTGATAGCGTCTCCTGCTGGTATGTGTAATGTTCTATGTCATATAGGGGATTGTCTGCTGGAGAGGCTTTATTTCACCTCTGAGATGGGATAACACAGCACTGCAGGTAAATCTTACTATGGGGAACCACACATAACCCACTGTACCAGATGACAAGTTCCACTCTGCTACATCTGAATATTACAGTAAGGCCTTATTCAGACGAACGGGAAATACGTCCGTGCGAACAGCGTGATTCGCGCAACAGCAGTGAAAAGGATCAATGAAAACAGAAAAGCACCCCGTTACAAACATCCAAATGGAGTGTCATAATGATGGCGGCTGCGCGAAAAGCACGCAGCCGCGCATCATATGCTTCTGGCACACGGAGCTGTTAAGTGGCTTTTGCGCAGGCAAAACGTCGCGTTTTTGCTTGCGCAAAAACGCCACGCTCGTGTGAATCCAGCCTTAGGCTATGTTCACACGGAGTATTTTGGAGGAGGAATATCTGCCTCAAAGCTCCAAACGGAATTTTGAGGCAGATATTCCTCCCCCAAAATACTCCGTGTGAATAGCAATGATCGCGCCGTTTTTCGCCCGCGGCCATTGAGCGCCGCGGGCAGAAAACACGCTTTCTCCTGCCTCCCATTGAAGTCAATGGGAGGTCGGAGGCGGAAGCGCCCGAAGATAGGGCATGTCGCTTCTTTTTCCCGCGAGGCAGTTTTACTGCTCGCGGGAAAAAGACGCCGACGCCTCCCATTGAAATCAATGGGAGGCGTTCTCGGGTCGTTTCTGCCGAGTTTTGCGACGCGGTTTCCGCGTCAAAAAACTCGGCAAAAGACCCCGTGTGAACATAGCCTTAGGGTATGTTCACACGGAGTGTTTTCAGCCGTTTTTCGTGACGTAAACGTCCCGAAAAACGGCTGAAAAACCAGAAGCGTTCTGTTCCGACGGGCCATTTTTTTCATGGCCGTTTTTCAAAATGGCCGCATAAAAAGACGGCCGCGAAAAAGAAGTGCATGTCACTTCTTCAGCAGTTTTTGGAGCCGTTTTTCATAGACTCTATAGAAAAACAGCTCCAAAAACGGCCGTGAAAAACACAGCGAAAATCGTGAGTGGATTAAAAAACGTCTGGAAATTAGTATAGAAGGCGCAAAATGTTTGCATAACGTTATTTACGGCCGGAGGAGGAGTTAGGGAGAGGGCGTAACGACAATGAACTTTTGCCAGCAGCGGCCGGTGAGAGGTGAGTAGTTTAATGATCTCTCTTGGAAAGCAGTGTAGGATTGTAGAGTGGTGTATTATACTAGAATAGTCACCCGGCAGCGCAGAGAGGGTTAATGACATGGCGTCTGATCCCCTGAACCTCACTTTCTCCTTAGGTTTTTGTATGGGTGGGTTTATCTCTGGTGCCCACATTTCAGGCTGTGGCTCATGGTAACTTCCTGCAATTCATTCATTGTAGACGTCAGATTGTGAGACTGTTCTTTGACCTCCACAATTACTGGACAATACGTCTGAGGCCACCAGTCACGTGTGGGAATAAGGAGGCAGCCGGGTGGGTGCAGCAATCCAGCACGAATGGGGGTGAGTCTATAGATCTTGTACTGTGATGTCATTGTATTGTCTATAGATCTTGTACTGTGTGTGATGTCATTATTGTATTGTTTATAGATCTTGTACTGTGTGTGATGTTATTATTGTATTGTCTATAGATCTTGTACTGTGTGTGATGTCATTATTGTATTGTCTATAGATCTTGTACTGTGTGATGTCATTATTGTATTGTTTATAGATCTTGTACTGTGTGTGATGTCATTATTGTACTGTCTATAGATCTTGTACTGTGTGATGTCATTATTGTACTGTCTATAGATCTTGTACTGTGTGTGATGTCATTATTGTATTGTCTATAGATCTTGTACTGTGTGTGATGTCATTATTGTACTGTCTATAGATCTTGTACTGTGTGTGATGTCATTATTGTATTGTTTATAGATCTTGTACTGTGTGTGATGTTATTATTGTATTGTCTATAGATCTTGTACTGTGTGTGATGTCATTATTGTATTGTCTATAGATCTTGTACTGTGTGATGTCATTATTGTATTGTCTATAGATCTTGTACTGTGTGATGTTATTATTGTATTGTCTATAGATCTTGTACTGTGTGTGATGTCATTATTGTATTGTCTATAGATCTTGTACTGTGTGATGTCATTATTGTATTGTCTATAGATCTTGTACTGTGTGATGTTATTATTGTACTGTCTATAGATCTTGTACTGTGTGTGATGTCATTATTGTATTGTCTATAGATCTTGTACTGTGTGTGATGTCATTATTGTACTGTCTATAGATCTTGTACTGTGTGATGTCATTATTGTATTGTCTATAGATCTTGTACTGTGTGTGATGTCATTATTGTATTGTCTATAGATCTTGTACTGTGTGTGATGTCATTATTGTATTGTCTATAGATCTTGTACTGTGTAATGTCATTATTGTATTGTCTATAGATCTTGTACTGTGTGTGATGTCATTATTGTATTGTCTATAGATCTTGTACTGTGTAATGTCATTATTGTATTGTCTATAGATCTTGTACTGTGTGTGATGTCATTATTGTATTGTTTATAGATCTTGTACTGTGTGTGATGTTATTGTATGGTCTATAGATCTTGTACTGTGTGATGTCATTATTGTACTGTCTATAGATCTTGTACTGTGTGATGTCATTATTGTATTGTCTATAGATCTTGTACTGTGTGTGATGTCATTAATTGTACTGTCTATAGATCTTGTACTGTGTGTGATGTTATTATTGTACTGTCTATAGATCTTGTACTGTGTGTGATGTCATTATTGTACTGTCTATAGATCTTGTACTGTGTGTGATGTCATTATTGTATTGTCTATAGATCTTGTACTGTGTGATGTCATTATTGTACTGTCTATAGATCTTGTACTGTGTGTGATGTCATTACTGTATTGTCTATAGATCTTGTACTGTGTGTGATGTCATTATTGTACTGTCTATAGATCTTGTACTGTGTGTGATGTCATTATTGTATTGTCTATAGATCTTGTACTGTGTGATGTTATTGTATTGTCTATAGATCTTGTACTGTGTGATGTCATTATTGTATGGTCTATAGATCTTGTACTGTGTGTGATGTCATTATTGTATTGTCTATAGATCTTGTACTGTGTGTGATGTCATTATTGTATTGTCTATAGATCTTGTACTGTGTGATGTCATTATTGTATTGTCTATAGATCTTGTACTGTGTGATGTTATTATTGTATTGTCTATAGATCTTGTACTGTGTGTGATGTCATTATTGTATGGTCTATAGATCTTGTACTGTGTGTGATGTCATTATTGTATTGTCTATAGATCTTGTACTGTGTGTGATGTCATTATTGTATCGTCTATAGATCTTGTACTGTGTGATGTCATTATTGTACTGTCTATAGATCTTGTACTGTGTGATGTCATTATTGTACTGTCTATAGATCTTGTACTGTGTGTGATGTCATTATTGTATTGTCTATAGATCTTGTACTGTGTGATGTCATTATTGTACTGTCTATAGATCTTGTACTGTGTGTGATGTCATTACTGTATTGTCTATAGATCTTGTACTGTGTGTGATGTCATTATTGTACTGTCTATAGATCTTGTACTGTGTGTGATGTCATTATTGTATTGTCTATAGATCTTGTACTGTGTGATGTTATTGTATTGTCTATAGATCTTGTACTGTGTGATGTCATTATTGTATGGTCTATAGATCTTGTACTGTGTGTGATGTCATTATTGTATTGTTTATAGATCTTGTACTGTGTGTGATGTTATTGTATTGTCTATAGATCTTGTACTGTGTGATGTCATTATTGTACTGTCTATAGATCTTGTACTGTGTGTGATGTCATTAATTGTACTGTCTATAGATCTTGTACTGTGTGTGATGTCATTAATTGTACTGTCTATAGATCTTGTACTGTGTGTGATGTTATTATTGTACTGTCTATAGATCTTGTACTGTGTGTGATGTCATTATTGTACTGTCTATAGATCTTGTACTGTGTGTGATGTCATTATTGTATTGTCTATAGATCTTGTACTGTGTGATGTCATTATTGTACTGTCTATAGATCTTGTACTGTGTGTGATGTCATTACTGTATTGTCTATAGATCTTGTACTGTGTGTGATGTCATTATTGTACTGTCTATAGATCTTGTACTGTGTGTGATGTCATTATTGTATTGTCTATAGATCTTGTACTGTGTGATGTTATTGTATTGTCTATAGATCTTGTACTGTGTGATGTCATTATTGTATCGTCTATAGATCTTGTACTGTGTGATGTCATTATTGTATTGTCTATAGATCTTGTACTGTGTGTGATGTCATTATTGTATTGTCTATAGATCTTGTACTGTGTGATGTCATTATTGTATTGTCTATAGATCTTGTACTGTGTGATGTTATTATTGTATTGTCTATAGATCTTGTACTGTGTGTGATGTCATTATTGTATGGTCTATAGATCTTGTACTGTGTGATGTCATTATTGTATTGTCTATAGATCTTGTACTGTGTGTGATGTCATTATTGTATCGTCTATAGATCTTGTACTGTGTGATGTCATTATTGTACTGTCTATAGATCTTGTACTGTGTGTGATGTCATTATTGTACTGTCTATAGATCTTGTACTGTGTGTGATGTTATTATTGTATTGTCTATAGATCTTGTACTGTGTGATGTTATTATTGTATTGTCTATAGATCTTGTACTGTGTGTGATGTCATTATTGTACTGTCTATAGATCTTGTACTGTGTGTGATGTCATTATTGTATGGTCTATAGATCTTGTACTGTGTGATGTCATTATTGTATTGTCTATAGATCTTGTACTGTGTGATGTCATTATTGTACTGTCTATAGATCTTGTACTGTGTGTGATGTCATTATTGTATTGTCTATAGATCTTGTACTGTGTGTGATGTCATTATTGTATGGTCTATAGATCTTGTACTGTGTGATGTCATTATTGTATTGTCTATAGATCTTGTACTGTGTGTGATGTCATTATTGTATTGTCTATAGATCTTGTACTGTGTGTGATGTCATTATTGTATGGTCTATAGATCTTGTACTGTGTGATGTCATTATTGTATTGTCTATAGATCTTGTACTCTGTGTGATGTTATTATTGTATTGTCTATAGATCTTGTACTGTGTGTGATGTCATTATTGTACTGTCTATAGATCTTGTACTGTGTGTGATGTCATTATTGTATTGTCTATAGATCTTGTACTGTGTGATGTTATTATTGTATTGTCTATAGATCTTGTACTGTGAGATTTCATTATTCTATTGACTATATTGTGCTGTGGTGTCAAAATTGTATGGTCCATAGATCTTGTACTGTGTGTTGTGCTATTGGGTGATGTCATTATTGTATTTATCTATAGATCCGGCACGGTGTGTCATATATTATGCTGTATATGGATCCTGTATTGTGGGTGATGTCGTTATTATAGTGTATATGGATCCTTTACGCTGTGATGTCATCCTATGCAGTGACCGTTCTTTGCTGGCTCATGTATGGCTAATGCCGTTGGGTCCTGCAGCTCTATTGTATTAGATCATCTACCACCAGCAGTTGGTGCTGGTCATAAGTGATGTACATGAAGGTATCAGTCCTGTTCACAATAAGGGAGGAAGTGGTTAATGCAGAGGAGTAATAGGAACTCTCCTGCGCTCATTCACTTGACATTATTTGAGGTAGATGCAGGGAATAGGGAGAAGTGGGTCAGTGCTGCGCAGCTCAAGGCTGTACGCTGTCATTAGCTGCAATTAATCGGTGCCAGGACGATCGTCTGTGCGCCATTCTGGATGAACACGGTGATGAGGTTGAGGAGAGGGTTCTGGGAGGACGCCCAGGGAATAGAGGCAATCACCATCTCTGGTACTGTTATCTGCTTATAGTAAGGTGGCAGGTGGAAATACACAATATTATACAGTTGCAAGAAAAATTAAGGATTTCTGCATTGATTACGAATAAAATGTGGTCTGATTGTTATGTAAGACACAATTCTAGACAAACACTGTAACTGAACAATAACACAGCAGTTGTACTGTTCATATCTTTTATTGTAAAAAAAACATAGAAAATGGCACAACATAGGGCGTTATTATACGATAGGAATCCACATTATTCTCCCTCCAACCTGACACTTGCTCCACCATGATTCTCCCTTCACCAATTATTCTCCCTCCACCGACATTCCCTCCACCATATTGCTCCCTCCACCCTGACACTAACTCCACCATGATGCTCCTTCCTCCATTATTCTCCCTCCACCCTGACACTTCCGCCACCATTATTCTCTATCCACAATGATGCTTCCTCCACCATTAATCTCTCTCCCGTTTCTCCCTCCACCATTATTCTCTTTCCACCATGACCCTCCCTCCATAATGATGCTCCCTCCATGAATATTCTCCCTCCACCATGATGCCACTTCACCGTTATTCTCTCTCCACCATGACGCTCCCGCCACTATTATTCTCTCCACGACGATGGTCCCTCTACCATGTTGCTCCATCCACCATTATTCTCTCCACCATGATGCTCCTTCCATAAATATTCTCTCTTCACTATGTTGCTCTATCCATTATTCTCTCTCCAGCATATTGCTTCATCCACCATTGTTCTCCCTCCACCATTGTTCTCCCTCCACCATTGTTCTCCCTCCACCATTGTTCTCCCTCCACCATTGTTCTCCCTCCACCATTGTTCTCCCTCCACCATGCTTTACAGTTGGGTGAGGTTTTGGTGTTGATTTGCAGTGTTCTATTTCCTCAAAACAGTGTTGCACATTTGTGATAAAAAGTTCCTGTCCACAGAATATTTTCTTAGAAGCATTGTGGAACATCCAGGTGGTTTCAGGAAAACTTCTGATGGTCTGCAATGTTTTCTTGGACATCAGAGTCTTCCTTCGTGGTATTCTTCCATGATCACCGTTCTTCAGTGTTTTTCTGATCGTGGACACATGAACAGAGGTTTTTTGCTGTTTGTGGTCTTCAGTAGGTCGTTTGCTGTTGTTCTTGGGTTCCTTCTCCCCTCTTTCAGGATTGTCCTTTTATGACACATCCACAGGACGTGTCCCTTTAACAGGACGTCGCTTCTAGGGAAAGCAGCAACAGTCCTGAGTGTTCTCCATTTATTGGTCTAATGTTGGATTGATGTACATCCAGGTCTTCAGCAATGCTCTTGTAGCCTTTTCCAGCGTCATGCGTCTCTATAAGGGTGCAGTCGCATGTGGCTATTTGTTTTGTATGTAAAACGTTATAATGTATGCCTATGGGAAAAACATTTGTTGCGGAATGTCTTTCCACAGGCATGCATTGTACTTTTCTGCAGCCTATTTCTATACTGCGGAAATGCAAAGCAAGTACACCACGTGTGACTACACCCTAAATGCAAGTACACCTCTTGTGACTGCACCCTAAAAGCAAGTACACCACGTGACTGCACCCTAAAAGCAAGTACACCATGTGACTGCACCCTAACAGCAAGTACACCTCTTGTGACTGCACCCTAAAATCAAGTACACCACGTGACTGCACCCTAAAAGCAAGTACACCATGTGACTGCACCCTAACAGCAAGTACACCTCTTGTGACTGCACCCTAACAGCAAGTACACCTCTTGTGACTGCACCCTAACAGCAAGTACACCTCTTGTGACTGCACCCTAAAAGCAAGTACACCTCTTGTGACTGCACCCTAAAAGCAAGTACACCTCTTGTGACTGCACCCTAACAGCAAGTACACCTCTTGTGACTGCACCCTAAAAGCAAGTACACCACGTGTGACTGCACCCTAACAGCAAGTACACCACGTGTGACTGCACCCTAAAAGCAAGTACACCTCTTGTGACTGCACCCTAAAAGCAAGTACACCTCTTGTGACTGCACCCTAAAAGCAAGTACACCACGTGTGACTGCACCCTAACAGCAAGTACACCTCTTGTGACTGCACCCTAAAAGCAAGTACACCACGTGTGACTGCACCCTAAAAGCAAGTACACCTCTTGTGACTGCACCCTAAAAGCAAGTACACCACGTGACTGCACCCTAAAAGCAAGTACACCTCTTGTGACTGCACCCTAAAAGCAAGTACACCTCTTGTGACTGCACCCTAAAAGCAAGTACACCTCTTGTGACTGCACCCTAAAAGCAAGTTAACAAGCGGCAGATATTTTGCAGAAGTTTCTATTGATCTGAATGTGGTTGGATCTTTGCAAGCCCCATTAAGATTAATGGAACGGATATTCAGACGAGGCCATTTCTGCAACAAATCTGCCGCTTGTAAACTTAACCTAACATTTCTTCTGCCTCTGGGCATGGTTCACACTAGCCAATCTTTCATGTAACAAAAACAAACAGATTTGTCAGTAACCAGGCTTTGTGTGCCTTTATTTAATGGACAAAGCACCCGTGAAACCCACACTTCCCATCTCAATTTCTTCATTGAAACACCTTTTACCAATTAGTTCTTGGAAAACGCCTCAAGATAGGGCATGTCGCTCTTTTTTCTGCAAGCGTGTTTTTTGCTCGCGGTAAAAAAACGCCTCCACCTTCAGTCAATTTCGTCCGCGCCAAAAAAAGTCCATGTGAACAGGACCTTAGAGAGCAATCATACCACATTTTATTAGTAATCAATACAAAAATCCAATGTCACTGTATGTCTATGATATTATATACCTCGCCTGTGATCCGGTCATGGGTAGAGGATATTATACAATGTATAGAGAAAAGTATGTGCCTCCTCTTAATTATTGAATTCCGGCGTTTAATTCAGTGCCCTTCCCCCAGGTGTATAACATCCGACACTCGCCCCCCCCCGGT